>NW_027011617.1:117500-122500 GCF_036934945.1 Oncorhynchus masou masou | reverse complement strand
CTTGGGGATAGAAGCTGTTCAGGGTCCTGTGGTTCCAGACTTGGTGAATCAGTACCGCTTGCATTGCGGAGAGAGAACAGTCTATGCCTTGGGTGGCTGGAGTCGTTGACAATTGTTATGTCCCTCCTCTGACACTGCCTGGTATAGAGATCCTGGATGGCAGTGTTGATGAACTGGACCGTACGTACCTCTTTGAGGATCTGAGGGACCATGCCAAATCTTTTCAGCCTCCTGACTGTGTTGGTATGTGTGGACCATGTTAAGTCCTTATTGATGTGGACACCGAGGAACTTAAAGCTCTTGATGCACCGGTACCGCTTGCCATGCGGAAACAGAGAGAACAGTCTATGACATGGGTGTTTGGAGTCTGTAACGATTTTCCGGGCATTTCACACCGGCCTATATAGAGGTCCTGGATGGCAGGGAGCTGTCCGTACCACCCTCTGTAGCGCCATGCGATAAAGGACGATGCTATTGCCATACCAAGCAGTAATGAAGCCAGTCAGGATTTGAGGCTCCATGCCAATGCTTTTCAACCTCCTGAGGGAAAAGAGGTGCTGTCACGCCTTCTTCACGACTGTGCACATGTGTGTGGACCATTTTAAGGAATTAGTGATTTGTACCCCGAGGAACTTGAAGCTCTCGACCCGCTCCACTGCAGCCCTGTCGATGTGGATGGGGGCCTGCTCGGCCTTCTGTTTCCTGTGATCCACAATCATCTCCTTTGTCTTTCTGTCTTTTAGGGAGAGGTTGTTGTCCTAGCACCATACTGCCAGGTCTCTGACCTCCTCCCCATAGGCTGTCTCATCGTTGTCGGGGATCAGACCTACCACCGTTTTTTCGTCAGCAGTGGTGTTGGAGTCGTGAGCGGCCACACAGTCATGGTTGAACAGGGAGTACAGGAGGGGACTAAGCACGCACCCCTGAGGGGACCCCCGTGTTGAGGGTCACCGTGGCAGATATGTTATTGTCTACCCTCACAATCTGGGGTCGGCCCCTCAGGAAGTCCAGGATCCAGTTGGGGCACTATGGTGTTGAATGCTGAGCTGTGGTCAATGAAAAACATTCTCCCATACAGTGGGGCAAAAAGTATTTAGTCAGCCACCAATTGTGCAAGTTCCCCCACTTAAAAAGATGAGAGAGGCGTGTAATTTTCATCATAGGTACACTTCAACTATGACAGACAAAATGAGAAAAAAAAAATCCAGAAAATCACATTGTAGGATTTTTAATGAATTTATTTGCAAATTATGGTGGAAAATAAGTATTTGGTCAATAACAAAAGTTTATCTCAATACTTTGTTATATACCCTTTGTTGGCAATGACAGAGGTCAAACATTTTCTGTATGTCCTCACAAGGTTTTCACACACTGTTGCTGGTATTTTGGCCCATTCCTCCATGCAGATCTCCTCTAGAGCAGTGATGTTTTGGGGCTGTTGCTGGGCAACACAAATTTTCAACTCCCTCCAAAGATTTTCTATGGGGTTGAGATCTGGAGACTGGCTAGGCCACTCTAGGACCTTGAAATGCTTCTTACGAAGCCACTCCTTCGTTGCCCAGGCGGTGTGGTTGTGTTCATTGTCATGCTGAAAGACCCAGCCACGTTTCATCTTTGATGCCCTTGCTGATGGAAGGAGGTTTTCACTCAAAATCTCACGATACATGGCCCCATTCATTCTTTCCTTTACACGGATCAGTCGGCCTGGTCCCTTTGCAGAAGAACAGCCCCAAAGCACGATGTTTCCACCCCCATGCTTCACAGTAGGTATGGTGTTCTTTGGATGCAACTCAGCATTCTTTGTCCTCCAAACACGACGAGTTGAGTTTTTACCAAAAGTTATATTTTGGTTTCATCTGACCATATGACATTCTCCCAATCTTCTTCTGGATCATCCAAATGCTCTCTAGCAAACTTCAGACGGGCCTGGACATGTAATGGCTTAAGCAGGGGGACACGTCTGGCACTGCAGGATTTGAGTCCCTGGCGGCGTAGTGTGTTACTGATGGTAGGCTTTGTTACTTTGCTCCCAGCTCTCTGCAGATTCTTCACTAGGTCCCCCCGTGTGGTTCTGGGATTTTTGCTCACCGTTCTTGTGATCATTTTGACCCCACAGGGTGAGATCTTGCGTGGAGCCCCAGATCGAGGGAGATTATCAGTGGTCTTGTATGTCTTCCATTTCCTAATAATTGCTCCCACAGTTGATTTCTTCAAACCAATCTGCTTACCTATTGCAGATTCAGTCTTCCCAGCCTGGTGCAGGAAGTTATGAAAGGGAGAATATGGACGATGATTTCAAGACTTGCTGCTATTGAATACAGATCGCACCGTGATCAATTTGATCGTTTATTAACATTTACTAATACCTAAAGTTGGATTACAAAAGTAGTTTGAAGTGTTTTGTCAAAGTTTATAGGCAACTTTTTAAATTTAAATAAAATGATGTTGCGTTTTGAAACTGAGTTTTTTCCTGGATCTGACGATGTTCATAAATGGACATTTTGGGCATACATGGACCGATTTAATCAAAAGAAAGACCCAATTGTGATGTTTATGGGACATATAGGAGTGTCAACAAAGAAGCTCATCAGAGGTAATGAATGTTTTATATTTTATTTCTGCGTTTTGTGTAGCGCCGGCTACGCTAATTATTTTGTTTACGTCCCCTTCGTGTATTTCGGGGGGTTGCATGCTATCAGATAATAGCTTCTCATGCTTTCGCCGAAAAGCATTTTAAAAATCTGACATGTTGGCTAGATTCACAACGAGTGTAGCTTTAATTGAGTACCCTGCATGTGTGTTTTAATGAAAGTTTGAGTTGTATCGAGTACTATTAGTTGGCGCTCTGGAATTTTCGCTGATTTGGATCCCTGTACAGGGACCGCAGCCATAGGAGGTTTTAAAGAAGAAGTTACAGGTCTGTGAGAGCCAGAATTCTTGCTTCTTTGTAGGTAACCAAATACTTATTTTCCACCATAATTTGCAAATAAATTCATAAAAGAATCCTACAATGTGATTTTCTGGATTTTCCCCCCTAATTTGTCTGTCATAGTTGAAGTGTACCTATGATGAAAATTACAGGCCTCTCTCATCTTTTTAAGTGGGAGAACTTGCACAATTGGTGGCTGACTTATGGTCAGATTTGCCATATGGACGGTGAGGAAGAGCCTTGTATGTGTCTCTGTGTGAAGAGTAAAGGTGATCAAGAGTTTTGTCACCTGAAGTTACACAGGTGACATGCTGGTAAAAATGAGTGAAAAACAGCTCTATAATCACCGGCCTCTGGATGTGCATGTTCCTCTTTGCTTATGGCCCTATACAGCTGGTTGAGTGCGGGCTTAGGGCCAGCAGCAGTTTGTGGTGGTAAATAGACAGCTCTGGAAAAAAATATAAATGAATGCTCTCTTGGTAAATATCATAGTCTGCAGCTTATCATGAGGTCATTTAACTCAGGCGAGCAAACACTTGAGACTTCCTTAACATTAAACAACATGCCAAGTGTGTGCAAAGCTGCCATCAAGGCAAAGGGTGGCTATTTGAAGAGTCTCAAATATAAAATATATAAAGATTTGTTTAACACTTTTTTGGTTACATAGGTTATTATATCAGCTCTTTTAATGATCTCTGCTGTTGGCTTGATGGAGCTGTTTCTTCCACTGAGTCTTTTAGGCTGACACAAGAAAAGCAGAGGAGAACGGAGAGAGAGAGGGAGAGAGAGAGAGAGAGACAGAGAGAGAGAGAGACAGAGACAGAGAAAGAGAGAGAAACAGAGAGAGAGAGGGAGAGAGAGAGAGAGAGAGAGAGAGAGAGAGAGACAGAGACAGAGAAAGAGAGAGAGACAGAGAGAGAGACAGAGAGAGAGAGAGAGAGAGAGAGAGAGAGAGAGAGAGAGAGAGAGAGATAAAGAGAGAGAGAGAGAGCGACAGAGACAGAGAGAGACATAAAGAGAGAGAAAGAGAGAGAGAGAGAGAGAGAGAGAGACAGAGACAGAGAAAGAGAGAGAGACAGAGAGAGACAGAGAGAGAGGGAGAGAGAGAGACAGAGAGACATAAAGAGAGAGAAAGAGAGAGAGAGAGAGAGAGGCACAGACCTTTCTGTCGTTTTTGTGTTGTTTATTGTTTATTTCACTTACTTTGGCAATGTTAACACACGTTTCCCATGCCAATAAAGCCCCTTTGCATTAAATTGAGAACAATAGACAAGAGACTACTGAATAAGAGCAGAAGATTGCTACTGTTGTTGCAGCAGTCCATAAACAAAGAAAACAGAGGGAGGAGGAGGAGGTGTAGACACTGTGTATGTGTTTCTCTCTGAATGTATTAATGTGTGTATGTGTGGTTGTCCTCTGAATGCATTGTAGTGCAGTATTCATAGAACCCTTTACCATTCGCCAGATGATCCCCAGGGCCAGAGCCAGAGGAGGTGAGCTCTTTACCAATAACATGGATGACTGGGAGGTGGACTGGGAGCTCCAGAACCCACCCTGGATAGAGATCGACCCACAGGATATGTCAGTGTGTAAGGGCTAGGCCCTTTATCTATACACACACATGCAGGCCTGCAGGTACACACAGACAGACACACAGAGGATGGATGACCAGGGACCTCGCCGGCACATCGAACCCCGTGGAGGCGTCTGTGTGTCGGGAAAACGCCATCCTTCTTCCTGGGGTTTGTTATTTGTCTCCGGGCCCCAATGTCTGTGTTTTTGTGGCCACAGGCCTCCTGATCACTCACTAGACTAACCAGCAGGTGTAGGGCAGGATGGCTCCTTGATAGAACTTAGCTTATCTACAGGCCTACATAGGAACAGGTTCAGGGGAACACACACAAACACACTCCTGGAGACTCCTGAGATATGAGCTGACGGGACAAAGGTGGTTCACATGTAGGGAGCATTATATATATATATATATATATATATATATATATATATATATATATATATATATACTGTATATATCTCTCACGCTCATGCACACGCACACACACACACACAC
>NW_027011617.1:112500-115000 GCF_036934945.1 Oncorhynchus masou masou | reverse complement strand
TTGCACTGACTATTACCGATGTGGTGTTGTGATAATGATTGCTGAGAGAGCGCCACTTAAAAAGTTGTTGTTGCTATGGAAGTCATTCCAAAGGCTCGGTTTAACAGAGCAAATGAAATGTCACCATACTTTACCGATCATATAACATCAATGATGTTATTTAGGCCTATATAACATTTGGGAAGTCATCAACAGCTATTGTATCAATTCAATTTAGAATTCCAATAATATTGATACTGATGTAGAATTGTGTTTGGTTGTCAACACAACCAAATGTCAACATTTGGTTGAGATGGAGATGTGAATCCAACATATAACATATTTGTATTTCAGCTGGAATTAAAGACAGAGTCAGTGGCTCAGATGGAACTATCCAAGCAGTAGATACATCTCATTTAAATGTTGATAATAGGTTGCGTTGTCAACCAAACACACCTCAATATTACTTTGTAATATAGTACATAGCCTAAAATCAAGGCTATCTAACAAACTAATGTAACATTCAATCTTAAAACGAGTAACTTATCTACTGCCACATTTGGAGGTCACTGTAACTATACCTGTATCGTTATGTAATAATAATGGCAGAATCTCAAACAACCTGTACTTTTAATGTAATCTCAACTGTAATCCAGGTCCTTTGGTTCTGCTATTAGATGAAGCACAGTGGTAACACATTCATCTGTTTGATAAATAAACACATCTGACATTGTATTCCCTTTTGAACTTTGCTGTGATTTTAAATGGTTAAAGGTGGAGTGATAGACATTTGGGTGATGACTAAACCATAAATCAGACCTTGTTTTTCCGAAAGGAAATGTGGTTGTGCTTTTTGAAAGCATGTTGATAACACATTGGATTGTTTTGTGGGGTGAATATAGGTTGTAATCTCATTGATCAACGTCTCAACCAAACATGACCCAATTATCCACGTTGAAATGACGGAGTGTGCCCTGCGACTATGCTATAGCCTTCATACAGAGATAATGGTTACCGTTATTTCATGACACCATGTGATTAAATCAGTCTTCCAGAGTCTGATCACAACGGGAGTGGTTGGCGACCCCCTTATTCAGTAGTCTCTCGGTCTCTCCCTTCTCCCTCACTCCCTCTCCCCTTCCTCACTCCCTCTCCCCTTCCTCACTCCCTCTTCCCTTCTCTTGCACTTCCCACTCACTCCTGGCTCCCTCTCTCTCTCTCTCTCTCTCTCTCTCTCTCTCTCTCTCCCTCGCTCCTTCCGAGCTTGATCACACGGTGCTGTCACGGGATAATTAACTGCCTTTTTAAAACGCTGCAGAACGGATCATAGACTACGTTTCTAATGGAAACCGCGATTTAAAGGTAGGCTACCGCTAATTTATGTGTTTCAATTACAATATCAGCCTCTTTTCAAGGGGTAGTTGAATAGCGTTAAAACATTCTCAGTTGACGGTTTTTGGTGTGGAATATGTTGTTTGAAAGTGATTCTCAGCCGCTGCGAAACGAACACCTGCAGTTGGAAAAGAAGGTGCTGCGCGGTATGCTTTGACTAAGCTCTCATAGCAACTGGGTTTCAACAGCTTTCTCTTGCTGCGGTGTGTGTGGAGCGCGAATTGGTTGCTGGTGGAACATTCTAACTGACAGCATGAGAAGGAACTGGTCCCCTCTAACATGCTCCATTTGAGTCAGTGGCATAAATACCGTAGAAGAACGTTGAGGGGTTTGTAGCCTATTGAACCGATCTGTAGCGAACCCAAACCAAGCGGATTTAAAACAAACTGATGGAAAGCAGTTGATTACCTAATACCTGTGTGTGTATTTAACTGTTAGAAAGAAAGGTTTCAATCGCCGATTTGAAAGCCAGCTGTTGATAACGTTTGGACGGGTAGGGGATTAGTTGCTCCAAGCCAGGGGTGCCTGGACTGGGTGTAGCCTACATGGACCTACAAGCTCCCACAGTGATGCAAAGGGTTCTGGGACGGGACGATTGGTGTTGTGAGCAGAACTGTATCTGGTGCCAAAGCTGAGGCAGATGCGTCTCGCGGGCTGGCTGCACGAGCCGCATGTGGCGTGTGTGTGTGTGTGTGTGTGTGTGTGTGTGTGTGTGTGTGTGTGTGTGTGTGTGTGTGTGTGTGTGTGGCTTCGTGATTGACGTGTCTTTAGCCCACACCCCCTCCAAAATATCATTTATTCACACATGGATTCACCCGTTTATAATTGTAATAATAATGTGTTTTCGGAGGCTAATATGAATATCGATTTATTGGTAAGCGTTCCAAATGAGCGCTTCATCGGCACAATTACATTTTCCCGAAGTGACTATATTCATGGGAATGTGAGTGTCGTTATGTGACTGTGTGTGTGACAGAGAGAACGAGAGAAAGACAAAGGCTGACTGACAACGGGGGTTGCTCGTGCCTTCACGGATTGATTTATAATCTTGCAAATGCGCATGCAGTGACTGGCGAAACCTGGGGTCCCCGCTCGCAACTCGCTGTCACCTCGGCGACATCGACCGTCA
>NW_027011617.1:105000-107500 GCF_036934945.1 Oncorhynchus masou masou | reverse complement strand
TGGACAGACACACACACACACACTCTCTCGCTCACCTGCGTTTTCTTTTGCCCTCTCCTTTCAGAGCACAGTGGTATTTATCAGTGCACACTCACATGCATATGCATATGCATTTACACACACACACACACACACACACACACACACACACACACACACACACACACACACACACACACACACACACACACACACACACACACACACACACACATACGTAGTGCAGTGTTGTGTGTGTCTGCCACAGCCACAATAATAATGCTGCCTGCACAAAGGAATTCTTATCTGGTCAACAAATGTTTATATGCTTGTATTGTACCAGTGTGTCAGTCTGTCTGTAACTCCAGACAGCTAGAGGAGAGGAGGACAGAGTGTTGCTGTCTGTCTGTAACTCCAGACAGCTAGAGGAGAGGAGGACAGAGTGTGTCAGTCTGTCTGTAACTCCAGACAGCTAGAGGAGAGGAGGACAGAGTGTGGCTGCCTGTCTGTAACTCCAGACAGCTAGAGGAGAGGAGGACAGAGTGTGTCAGTCTGTCTGTAACTCCAGACAGCTAGAGGAGAGGAGGACAGAGTGTGGCTGTCTGTCTGTAACTCCAGACAGCTAGAGGAGAGGAGGACAGAGTGTGTCAGTCTGTCTGTAACTCCAGACAGCTAGAGGAGAGGAGGACAGAGTGTTGCTGTCTGTCTGTAACTCCAGACAGCTAGAGGAATGGATGACAAAGTGTGGCTGTCTAGGTCTTGCGATTTGAGTCTTGTTCTGGGTCTCGTAGGCTCCTCTGGTCTTAATTCAATATTTGCTGTTGACAGCAGAATACAAAATCTGTTGGTGTATAGAGTGTATTGGAGAATGTGATGAATCTGTTGGTGTGATATAGAGTGTATTGGAGAATGTGATGAATCTGTTGGTGTATAGAGTGTATTGGAGAATGTGAGGAATCTGTTGGTGTATAGAGTGTATTGGAGAATGTGATGAATCTGTTGGTGTATAGAGTGTATTGGAGAATGTGATGAATCTGTTGGTGTATAGAGTGTATTGGGGAAAGTGATGAATCTGAGAGAGGAGACAAGACAAGGAAGACCTGGGGGAATTGGGACACAGCCAGTGTCTCTGCAGGCCCGATGAAATAGATAGTAGAAACCAAATGTATCCTTCAAGCTATTAATGTTTATGAGGAAAACGGAGACAAGGAGAGGAAGCAATGTGGGAGAATTGGGACCAAGCCAGTATCTTGAGGGACCAGTAAAAACCTTGTCGCTTTCCTCGCTTGACGTCCCCAAACTCTAAACACCAACCTGTGCCCCAAATGGCACCCCATTCCCTATATAGAGCCCTATGGGTCCTGATCAAAAGTAGTGCACTATACAGGGAATATGGTACCATTTGTGATGCAGACCTCTACCCTGAACACAAAACAACACTACTTTTTGAGAGGAGTTCAAAGTTAAAGCTCAGAATCCAAAACTTTGGTAGCAAAACGACCAGGCTTCGGTTACAATTGATTGCTCTTCTCTCTTTCTCCCCTAATTCATTCTCTCCTTGAATTCCTCCTGGCCTGAAGTACAACATCTGAATCCACATCTCCACTTTAAAAGGCTGCATCACATCCGGCTGTGACTGGGAGTCCCGTAGGGTGGTGCACAATTCGCTCAGCGTCGTCCTGGGTGGGCCGTCATTGTAAATAAGAATTTGTTCTTAACTGACTTGCCTAGTTAAATGAAGGTTCAATAAAATAAAAAAAGCTTGGTTTGAAACCACTCGGGCTGCAGTTGGAGTCTTTTCCCTTTTCTCTGTTTCTCCCCCCAATCCTACTCTTATAATTTAGTTACAGCTTAAGCGAGACCTTGGTTTTGATAGTTGTTAAATATATAGAGGGATAGTTTTCACCAGAGCAATTGTCTCGTTGCTTAACTTGACTGCATTTTGGATTAAGTTTGCACTGCAGGGAGGGAAAACGAAATATTTTCATTTAGGGTATTTCCAATTCTTTAAAAGACTGCACCAAAATGGAATTGAACCAGGAACCCCCCTTTATGTTGGGTTTAAACACTGTGAATACGCAGTTATGGAGGATAATGAATTCAGAGTGAAGTATCAAGTGTGTGTGTGTGTGTGTGTGTGTGTGTGTGTGTGTGTGTGTGTGTGTGTGTGTGTGTGTGTGTGTGTGTGTGTGTGTGTGTGTGTGTGTGTTTGATTAGCGGCTCAGGAAAAACCTTGACAACAACTTGAGTCACGACAAGAATAAGTTGTTGAATGAACTGTCCTTGTCCTTATATCATAGAATGTGTGTGTGTGTGTGTGTGTGTGTGCGTGTGTATTTGACTGGATATGTTTTATATTGAATGTCTCCAACTCACCTGATTAACCTAGATAATACCTGTGTGCTCAAACAGGGAAATCTATGCATATTTTCTTTGTGTATGAGTATGTGTGTGTGTTTGTGTGTAGCTTTTGTGTGTGTGTGTGTGCGCGTGTGTTTGTGTTATGTGTGTGTGTCAGTGT
>NW_027011617.1:85000-100000 GCF_036934945.1 Oncorhynchus masou masou | reverse complement strand
ATTGAGAGAGTACTGTCCCTGTCCATGGTGCTGAATTCAGCAGGCATTGAGAGAGTACTGTCCCTGTCCATGGTGCTGAATTCAGCAGGCATTGAGAGAGTACTGTCCCTGTCCATGGTGCTGAATTCAGCAGGCATTGAGAGAGTACTGTCCCTGTCCATGGTGCTGAATTCAGCAGGCATTGAGAGAGTACTGTCCCTGTCCATGGTGCTGAATTCAGCAGGCATTGAGAGAGTACTGTCCCTGTCCATGGTGCTGAATTCAGCAGGCATTGAGAGAGTACTGTCCCTGTCCATGGTGCTGAATTCAGCAGGCATTCAGAGAGTACTGTCCCTGTCCATGGTGCTGAATTCAGCAGGCATTGAGAGAGTACTGTCCCTTTCCATGGTGCTGAATTCAGCAGCTACACTAAATAACAGTGGGGATCTCTCCATGGTCCTGACATATAAACCTCCTTTCCATGATGCTTTCCCCCTCTAGTCTCAGATGTAAATAATCTCCTGGCTCACACACATACTCTCTCTCTCACTCACTCACTCACTCACTCACTCACTCACTCACTCACTCACTCACTCACTCACTCACACACTCACACACTCACACACTCACGCACACTCCGATGTAGCTGACAGCTAAAGTGTGTGTTTGTTTGTGTATGCGACATGCTCTCGCTCTGCGTCTCTCTCCATCTCTCGTTCTCTGTCCATCTCCTTAGATAAATAGGTGTTGGAGCACACCTTAAATGTAGACATAGACAGGACAGGTAATGTTGTGTATATATTGTGGTTATCGACGGGACAAGGAGTGTACCTGGTGTCGTCTGGACAGTTTATGATGTTATGACAGAATACGGAACCTATCCGTGTGTGTGTTTGTTAACTCAGTGCTTTGACAGACAGGGGAGTGTGTGTGTGTGCTTTATGTAGGACATCAGCAAACTGTCTGAGAGAGAGACAGAGAGAGAGAGAGAGAGAGGAGAGTTTCAGCCTGTCGAAGAGGTCATTGTTTGCAGCTGTCTGACAGGTAGCCAGAGTGATGACAATGAGCCAGTGGCAGAGGCCCACACACACACACACACACACACACACACACACACACACACACACACACACACACACACACACACACACACACAATCAAATGACCATGGCTGAATAAACAGTCAACAGTACACATACACTTTTCTTTTACTCTCTCTCTCTGCTATAAGGTAGCCCTAGTGGCAGCTGTCCATGAAATGACCACAGAAACATGTAGATTGACAGCAATGAGAGACGAGGACCAACTTGTCTCTGGACTGGCGCTTTCTCTGCTGTGGAGCTGGCTGCTGTCCATGGTGCTGAAGCTCATACTCATCTCATATGTATATACTGTACTCGATACCATCTACTGTATCTTGCCTATGCTGCTCTGTACCGTCACTCATTCATATATCCTTATGTACATATTCTTTATCCCCTTACACTGTGTATAAGACAGTAGTTTAGGAATTGTTAGTTAGATTACTTGTTGGTTATTACTGCATTGTCGGAACTAGAAGCACAAGCATTTCGCTACACTCGCATTAACATCTGCTAACCATGTGTATGTGACAAATTTGATTTGATTTGAGCTGGACAGCCCACATTGAAGCTGTCCATGGTGCTGAAGCTGAACAGCCCACATTGAAGCTGTCCATTGTGCTGGACATACATACGTAACACAGTCCAGTATATTGTCTACTGTAGTTATGTTATACAGTGTGCTTTCTTTGTACTACTGATTTATGTTTGTTTAGTGGAGTTAGCTGTCCATGATGTTGAAATGGAATAGTCCATTGTGGAGCTCTCCATGGGGCTGGAAATGGAATAGTCCATTGTGGAGCTCTCCATGGGGCTGGAAATGGAATAGGCCATTGTGGAGCTCTCCATGGGGCTGGAAATGGAATAGTCCATTGTGGAGCTCTCCATGGGGCTGGAAATGGAATAGGCCATTGTGGAGCTCTCCATGGGGCTGGAAATGGAATAGTCCATTGTGGAGCTCTCCATGTTGCTGGAAATGAGATGCCATAAAAACATGTTAATGATAGCAATGAAACAAACGGTCCATTGTTATAGGATATTTGAATGACTGTTTTGATGACTGTGGATGATTTGTAACTGTATCTGGAAGTGTGCACATTTGCTCTTGTTTGTTTGTGGGTAACTGTGGTTGGCTGTTTGTGATGAAGTGTCCTTTGATGTGGTGCTGTTGGCAGTGTGTGTGTGTGTGCCTACGTCTGAGTGACTGTGTGTGTGTGTATGTGCTTGTCTGTGAGTCTATCTGAAAATGTGTATGTATGAGAATGTGTGTATCAGACAGAATATGTTATGAGAGCGATAGAGAGACTCAGAGCAGACTTAACATCCCAGCCAGATTCCTCCCTGCATTCCTTGGCTGCTCACAATGCACCATCTGGACCAATTAGAAGCTGTGATTCTCCTCCCAGGGGGTCCAATGGAATATAGCCAGAGGCAGGGGACCTCGGCCAACTCCTCCCCCACTCAGAAGCCCTCCTCTGGGGGTCCTCTCTGACTCCAGCCCCTTGTCTGGTCCCAACCTCCATAGAAAAAGGCAGGCCCCTGGTTCCCCTTCAGGGCTGACAGTAATAGGATAAAGTGGCCCCTAGACACTTATCTAAGGTTAGTTTGGAAGTTTTTGGACAAATGGTTGAGGGTAGGAGTGAGGGAAGGGTAAGCTGATTCTATATCTGTGCCTTCGGGCAAGGTCTGAAATTTTTGGACTGAGACTGAGTATGCACACACACACACACACACACACACACACACACACACACACACACACACACACACACACACCAGAGTTAATGTGCTGGGCTGAAGCCTGTAGTCTGAGACTATTTTCTTCATCTGCTCTTAAAGGCCATGTTGCAAGTTAAAAATAGCCAATATATTATACACCCCTTATAGATCGGAATCCCCCCCTCCCACAATTTGGCTGCTAAAGAAAATTAAGAAAATAATTTATGAAGCATGTGTACCAGTACGCCACGACCCCTCAAGGGCATGACAGCCTGTGATTTTGCCTGTGACGTTTGTTCAGGTGAAGACTCTGGACTTGACTCTGGACAGCAACTGGTGAAGGCTCTGGAGCTGACTGGGGACAGCAACTGGTGATGACTCTGGAGCTGACTGGGGACAGCAACTGGTGAAGACTGGAGCTGACTGGGGACAGCAACTGGTGAAGACTCTGTAGCTGACTGGGGACAGCAACTGGTGAAGACTCTGGAGCTGACTGGGGACAGCAACTGGTGAAGACTGGAGCTGACTGAGGACAGAAACTGGTGAAGACTCTGGAGCTGACTGGGGACAGCAACTGGTGAAGACTCTGGAGCTGACTGGGGACAGCAACTGGTGAAGACTGGAGCTGACTGAGGACAGAAACTGGTGAAGACTCTGGAGCTGACTGGGGACAGCAACTGGTGAAGACCCTGGAGCTGACTGAGGACAGCAACTGGTGAAGACTGGAGCTGACTGGGGACAGCAACTGGTGAAGACTGGAGCTGACGGGACAGAAACTGGTGAAGACCCTGGAGCTGACTGGGGACAGCAACTGGTGAAGACTGGAGCTGACTGAGGACAGAAACTGGTGAAGACTCTGGAGCTGACTGGGGACAGCAACTGGTGAAGACTCTGGAGCTGACTGGGGACAGCAACTGGTGAAGACTGGAGCTGACTGAGGACAGAAACTGGTGAAGACTCTGGAGCTGACTGGGGACAGCAACTGGTGAAGACCCTGGAGCTGACTGAGGACAGCAACTGGTGAAGACTGGAGCTGACTGGGGACAGCAACTGGTGAAGACTGGAGCTGACGGGACAGAAACTGGTGAAGACCCTGGAGCTGACTGGGGACAGCAACTGGTGAAGACCCTGGAGCTGACTGAGGACAGCAACTGGTGAAGACTGGAGCTGACTGGGGACAGCGACTGGTGAAGACTCTGGAGCTGACTGGGACAGCAACAGATGAAGACTCTGGAGCTGACTGGGGACAGCAACTGGTGAAGACTGGAGCTGACTGGGGACAGAAACTGGTGAAGACTCTGGAGCTGACTGGGGACAGCAACTGGTGAAGACCCTGGAGCTGACTGGGGACAGCAACTGGTGAAGACTGGAGCTGACTGGGGACAGCAACTGGTGAAGACTCTGGAGCTGACTGGGGCAGCAACAGATGAAGACTCTGTAGCTGACTGGGACAGCAACAGATGAAGACTCTGGAGCTGACTGGGGACAGCAACTGATGAAGACTCTGGAGCTGACTGGGGACAGCAACTGATGAAGACTCTGGAGCTGACTGGGGACAGCAACAGGTGAAGACTCTGGAGCTGACTGGGGACAGCAACAGATGAAGACTCTGTAGCTGACTGGGACAGCAACAGATGAAGACTCTGGAGCTGACTGGTGACAGCAACTGATGAAGACTCTGGAGCTGACTGGGGACAGCAACAGGTGAAGACTCTGGAGCTGACTGGGGACAGCAACTGGTGAAGACTGGAGCTGACTGGGGACAGCAACTGGTGAAGACTCTGGAGCTGACTGGGACAGCAACAGATGAAGACTCTGGAGCTGACTGGGACAGCAACAGATGAAGACTCTGTAGCTGACTGGGACAGCAACAGATGAAGACTCTGGAGCTGACTGGGGACAGCAACTGGTGAAGACTCTGGAGCTGACTGGGGACAGCAACAGATGAAGACTGGAGCTGACTGGGGACAGCAACAGGTGAAGACGGTGGCTCTACAAACATGTAGCTATTACTCCTCAACCTGAAGTCCTAGAATAAAACTAGGATGATCTGCTTGAAGGTAATTGTATCTTATATGTGTACATGGTGTTTGTTGGTAAAAGGCACAACTTGGCATTGTTAGCTGGCTTCTGACTCATTCATCCTACTTGAACTAGCAACTGGCAAGTTGTATCAGGCAGCTTTGGATGCTACGGAAAAGCTAATACTGTAAGCTATATTTGCTAAGCTATCCATCTGATTGATAAAGATGATACAAATGCCACTAGCTAGCTTGCTAGATTGAAACTGCTGGGGGAAAGGTAGGTTACGTTATCTCCCACCATCAGTCTGAGTTCACCACCATAGCTAGCTAAGTGGACTGTAGCTAGGTTTCTAGAAACAAACAACTATATATTTGCTAGCTATAATGCTGACTATTGTGAACACTTTTTGTCAATGCATTGTTTATTGATGCACTGGTGATTGGCAAGAATAATGCCCCTCTTGATTTCACTGCAAACAGGCTGTTGTTTTGGTATAATTTGGCTGAATAGACCTTACATTGGAGTTTATTAGTTAAATAAATTACTGACTGACTAGGCTAATTCTTCTTCATGTTTTTGGTGTGGTTGCATTTTAGATGAAAAGGGAGTTAGATCACTAGAAAGCAGCGTGCAGACAGACCAGAGCCCGTATTCACAAAGCATCTCAGAGTAGGAGTACGGATTTCGAATCATTTTAGCCTTTTATATCACAATGAATATGATTACATTGACAGAGCGGAGCTGATCCTAGATCACTATTCTGTAACGGTTTTCCTCCTCTTCTGACGAGGAGTATGAAGGATCGGACCAATACACAGCGTGGTATGTGTTCATGTTATATTTAATAACCTGAACACAAAAATAACAAAGGAGAAAACACGACAAAAACGAAACAGTCCTATTAGGTGACAAAACAAAAAACAGGAAACAACTACCCACAACCCATAGTGGGGAAACAGGCTGCCTTAGTGTGGTTCTCAATCAGAGACAACGATAAACAGCTGCCTCTGATTGGGAACCATACCAGGCCAAACACAGAAATACAAAAACATAGAACGACACATAGAATGCCCACCCCAACTCAGGCCCTGACCAACCTAACAGAGACATAAAAAAGGAACGAAGGTCAGGACACATTCCTGTGCTGAAGACACTTTGTGAACACGGGCCTGGGAAGAGAGATGTTGCCCAATACCTTGCACAGCAGTTTTCACCATGGGACCCTAGAGCAGGAGTGTCAAACTCATTTCACGGAGGGCCTAGTGTCTGCGGGTTTGGGGTTTTTAAGACCTAGACAACCAGGTGAGGCGGGTTCTTTACTAATTAGTGACCTTAATTCATTAATCAAATACAAGGGAGGAGTGAAAACCCGCAGACACTTGGCCCTCCATGGAATGAGTTGGCCCTAGAGGTATTAGTCAATGCATATGAACTGGTATGTGGTATTGTATTAGGATCCCCATTGGCTGTTGCAAAAGCAGAAGCTCCTCTTCCTGGGGTCCAACACAGAACATGAAACATGACATAATACAGAACATTTATAGACAAGAACAGCTCAAGGACAGAACAATATGAATTTAAAAAGGCAGCCTTCATATCAATACATACAAAACTATCTAGGTCAAATAGGGGAGAGGTGTTGCTTTATCTGGTTTGTGAAACCAGGTTTGCTGTTCACTTGAGTTGAATTTGTCTTTCTGCCCATAATTTCATCTAACATACTCCAAAGTTTTACATAATTGATCTTGGCTCCATAACGTTTTCCTCTTCCTCTCTGGTTTTATTTAAATGACTTAACTTCCCCCAAGCTTTTCTAGCCATATAATCTAGTTAGGCTATAACATAATGTATGCCAAACATGTTTTGTGATAACTGCACTATGATTTCAATTATGTGGGTGTGTCACGACTTCCACTGAAGGTGGCTCCTCTCACAGTCCGGGCGGCGCTCGGCGGTCGTCGTCACCGGTCTACTAGCTGCCACCGATTCCTTTTTCTTTTCTGTTGGTTTTGTCTTGATTGTTTTCACCTGTTAATTATTTGTTGTTAACCATGGCCTATTTAATCTTCCAGGGCCCGCGGGTTTAAACGTCCAGGGCCCACGGGCTTAAACTTACAGGGCCCGCGGGTTTAAACGTCCAGGGCCCACGGGCTTAAACTTACAGGGCCCGCGGGTTTATACTTCCAGGGCCCGCGCGCTTAAACTTCCAGGGCCCACGGGCTTAAACTTCCAGGGCCCACAGGCTTAAACTTCCAGGGCCCACGGGCTTAAACTTCCAGGGCCCGCGGGTTTAAACTTCCAGGGCCCGCGGGTTTAAACGTCTAGGGCTTATTCTCCCTGTCAGTGGTGAAACTGTTGTGCTTACGTTTTTGCTGTCTGTTATTTTCCCTGGTTTAGGGGACATACCTGTTTATTGGTATTTTTGCCTGTTTGTTGGCTTGACCCAACTTAATAAACATAGGCATTGGAAGCATTGCTCTCTGAGCCTGACTCCACACCCACCACTCCTAGATATCCGTGACACGGGGAAGCATTGCTCTCTGAGCCTGACTCCACACCCACCACTCCTAGATATCTGTGACAGGGGGAAGCATTGCTCTCTGAGCCTGACTCCACACCCACCACTCCTAGATATCTGTGACAGGGGGAAGCATTGCTCTCTGAGCCTGACTCCACACCCACCACTCCTAGATATCTGTGACAGGGGGAAGCATTGCTCTCTGAGCCTGACTCCACACCCACCACTCCTAGATATCTGTGACAGGGGAAGCATTGCTCCCTGCGCCTGACTCCACACCCACCACTCCTAGATATCTGTGACAGGGGGAAGCATTGCTCTCTGAGCCTGACTCCACACCCACCACTCCTAGATATCTGTGACAGGGGAAGCATTGCTCTCTGAGCCTGACTCCACACCCACCACTCCTAGATATCTGTGACAGGGGGAAGCATTGCTCCCTGCGCCTGACTCCACACCCACCACTCCTAGATATCTGTGACAGGGGGAAGCATTGCTCTCTGCGCCTGACTCCACACCCACCACTCCTAGATATCTGTGACAGGGGAAGCATTGCTCTCTGCGCCTGACTCCACACCCACCACTCCTAGATATCTGTGACAGGGGGAAGCATTGCTCTCTGAGCCTGACTCCACACCCACCACTCCTAGATATTTGTGACAGGGGAAGCATTGCTCTCTGCGCCTGACTCCACACCCACCACTCCTAGATATCTGTGACAGGGGGAAGCATTGCTCTCTGCGCCTGACTCCACACCCACCACTCCTAGATATCCGTGACACGGGGAAGCATTGCTCCCTGCGCCTGACTCCACACCCACCACTCCTAGATATCTGTGACAGGGGGAAGCATTGCTCTCTGAGCCTGACTCCACACCCACCACTCCTAGATATCCGTGACAGGGGAAAGCATTGCTCCCTGCGCCTGACTCCACACCCACCACTCCTAGATATCCGTGACACGGGGAAGCATTGCTCCCTGCGCCTGACTCCACACCCACCACTCCTAGATATCTGTGACAGGGGGAAGCATTGCTCTCTGCGTCTGACTCCACACCCACCACTCCTAGATATCTGTGACAGGGGGAAGCATTGCTCTCTGCGCCTGACTCCACACCCACCACTCCTAGATATCCGTGACACGGGGAAGCATTGCTCCCTGCGCCTGACTCCACACCCACCACTCCTAGATATCCGTGACACGGGGAAGCATTGCTCCCTGCGCCTGACTCCACACCCACCACTCCTAGATATCTGTGACAGGGGGAAGCATTGCTCTCTGCGCCTGACTCCACACCCACCACTCCTAGATATCCGTGACAGGGGGAAGCATTGCTCTCTGCGCCTGACTCCACACCCACCACTCCTAGATATCCGTGACACGGGAAGCATTGCTCTCTGAGCCTGACTCCACACCCACCACTCCTAGATATCTGTGACAGGGGGAAGCATTGCTCTCTGCGCCTGACTCCACACCCACCACTCCTAGATATCCGTGACAGGGGGAAAGCATTGCTCCCTGCGCCTGACTCCACACCCACCACTCCTAGATATCCGTGACACGGGGAAGCATTGCTCTCTGCGCCTGACTCCACACCCACCACTCCTAGATATCCGTGACAGGGGGAAGCATTGCTCTCTGCGCCTGACTCCACACCCACCACTCCTAGATATCCGTGACACGGGGAAGCATTGCTCCCTGCGCCTGACTCCACACCCACCACTCCTAGATATCTGTGACAGGGGGAAGCATTGCTCCCTGCGCCTGACTCCACACCCACCACTCCTAGATATCTGTGACAGGGGGAAGCATTGCTCCCTGCGCCTGACTCCACACCCACCACTCCTAGATATCCGTGACAGGGGAAAGCATTCCTCTCTGAGCCTGACTCCACACCCACCACTCCTAGATATCCATGACAGGGGAAGCATTGCTCTCTGCGCCTGACTCCACACCCACCACTCCTAGATATCCGTGACAGGGGGAAGCATTGCTCTCTGCGCCTGACTCCACACCCACCACTCCTAGATATCCGTGACAGGGGGAAGCATAGCTCTCTGCGCCTGACTCCACACCCACCACTCCTAGATATCCGTGACAGGGGGAAGCATTGCTCTCTGCGCCTGACTCCACACCCACCACTCCTAGATATCCGTGACAGGGGGAAGCATTGCTCTCTGCGCCTGACTCCACACCCACCACTCCTAGATATCCGTGACAGGGGGAAGCATTGCTCTCTGCTCCTGACTCCACACCCACCACTCCTAGATATCTGTGACAGGGGGAAGCATTGCTCTCTGCGCCTGACTCCACACCCACCACTCCTAGATATCCGTGACAGGGGGAAGCATTGCTCTCTGCGCCTGACTCCACACCCACCACTCCTAGATATCCGTGACACGGGGAAGCATTGCTCTCTGAGCCTGACTCCACACCCACCACTCCTAGATATCTGTGACAGGGGGAAGCATTGCTCTCTGCGCCTGACTCCACACCCACCACTCCTAGATATCCGTGACAGGGGGAAAGCATTGCTCCCTGCGCCTGACTCCACACCCACCACTCCTAGATATCCGTGACACGGGGAAGCATTGCTCTCTGCGCCTGACTCCACACCCACCACTCCTAGATATCCGTGACAGGGGAAGCATTGCTCTCTGCGCCTGACTCCACACCCACCACTCCTAGATATCCGTGACACGGGGAAGCATTGCTCCCTGCGCCTGACTCCACACCCACCACTCCTAGATATCTGTGACAGGGGGAAGCATTGCTCCCTGCACCTGACTCCACACCCACCACTCCTAGATATCCGTGACAGGGGGAAAGCATTGCTCCCTGCGCCTGACTCCACACCCACCACTCCTAGATATCCGTGACAGGGGGAAGCATTGCTCTCTGCGCCTGACTCCACACCCACCACTCCTACATATCCGTGACAGGAGGAAAGCATTGCTCCCTGCGACTGACTCCACACCCACCACTCCTAGATATCCGTGACACGGGGAAGCATTGCTCTCTGCGCCTGACTCCACACCCACCACTCCTAGATATCTGTGACAGGGGGAAGCATTGCTCCCTGCGCCTGACTCCACACCCACCACTCCTAGATATCCGTGACAAGGGGAAGCATTGCTCTCTGCGCCTGACTCCACACCCACCACTCCTAGATATCTGTGACAGGGGGAAGCATTGCTCCCTGCGCCTGACTCCACACCCACCGCTCCTAGATATCCGTGACAGGGGGAAGCATTGCTCTCTGCTCCTGACTCCACACCCACCACTCCTAGATATCCGTGACAGGGGGAAGCATTGCTCTCTGCGCCTGACTCCACACCCACCACTCCTAGATATCCGTGACAGGGGGAAGCATTGCTCTCTGCGCCTGACTCCACACCCACCACTCCTAGATATCTGTGACAGGGGGAAGCATTGCTCTCTGCGCCTGACTCCACACCCACCACTCCTAGATATCCGTGACAGGGGGAAGCATTGCTCTCTGCGCCTGACTCCACACCCACCACTCCTAGATATCCGTGACACGGGGAAGCATTGCTCTCTGAGCCTGACTCCACACCCACCACTCCTAGATATCTGTGACAGGGGGAAGCATTGCTCTCTGAGCCTGACTCCACACCCACCACTCCTAGATATCTGTGACAGGGGAAAGCATTGCTCCCTGCGCCTGACTCCACACCCACCACTCCTAGATATCCGTGACAGGGGGAAGCATTGCTCTCTGCGCCTGACTCCACACCCACCACTCCTAGATATCCGTGACAGGGGGAAGCATTGCTCTCTGCGCCTGACTCCACACCCACCACTCCTAGATATCCGTGACACGGGGAAGCATTGCTCCCTGCGCCTGACTCCACACCCACCACTCCTAGATATCTGTGACAGGGGGAAGCATTGCTCCCTGCACCTGACTCCACACCCACCACTCCTAGATATCTGTGACAGGGGGAAGCATTGCTCTCTGCGCCTGACTCCACACCCACCACTCCTACATATCCGTGACAGGAGGAAAGCATTGCTCCCTGCGACTGACTCCACACCCACCACTCCTAGATATCCGTGACACGGGGAAGCATTGCTCTCTGCGCCTGACTCCACACCCACCACTCCTAGATATCTGTGACAGGGGGAAGCATTGCTCCCTGCGCCTGACTCCACACCCACCACTCCTAGATATCCGTGACAAGGGGAAGCATTGCTCTCTGCGCCTGACTCCACACCCACCACTCCTAGATATCTGTGACAGGGGAAGCATTGCTCCCTGCGCCTGACTCCACACCCACCGCTCCTAGATATCCGTGACAGGGGAAAGCATTCCTCTCTGAGCCTGACTCCACACCCACCACTCCTAGATATCCATGACAGGGGAAGCATTGCTCTCTGCGCCTGACTCCACACCCACCACTCCTAGATATCCGTGACAGGGGGAAGCATTGCTCTCTGAGCCTGACTCCACACCCACCACTCCTAGATATCTGTGACAGGGGGAAGCATTGCTCCCTGCGCCTGACTCCACACCCACCACTCCTAGATATCCGTGACAGGGGGAAGCATTGCTCTCTGCGCCTGACTCCACACCCACCACTCCTAGATATCTGTGACAGGGGGAAGCATTGCTCCCTGCGCCTGACTCCACACCCACCACTCCTAGATATCTGTGACAGGGGGAAGCATTGCTCTCTGCGCCTGACTCCACACCCACCACTCCTAGATATCTGTGACAGGGGGAAGCATTGCTCTCTGCGCCTGACTCCACACCCACCACTCCTAGATATCCGTGACAGGGGGAAATTTTTTCTTAATGTTAAGGATCCCAACAATGTTTTAATGTTTTAACGTTGGCAGGAATAAGTAGGAATACATTTGGTCCAAATCAGATGTTGGGTACTATATTTACTGAATTCTATAAATTAAAATGACCTTTTTGTCTGTAATCAATTAGCTTAATTTCTCATAGGTTAAATTATATTTCAACAAAATAATGTTTCAGGAGTGCTGATAGTATCTGCTAGTAACTACAGAAACGATTTCAGAACAATCTGAGATGGGTGTGGAAATGCTCTTTCTTGTGGTGGAAGACCCTCCTAGGACAACACAGCCACACAGTCTCAGCACCAGCCTTGTCTAGTTTGCATGCATAGCCAGTGTCTTACATCGACCCGCTTGTTTGCAAAATCAATACAGGCCCACACTTACACAATGTCAACATGCCCAAACATACTGCTGACACACACGCACACGCACACGCACACGCACACGCACACGCACACACACACACACAAGAGACATGAACACACGCAGACACACACAAGAGACATGAACCTATGCCCACACATACCTCTGATGTACTTTGAAACACTTTGGAAAGTATCCCGACCCCTTGACTTTATCCATATTTTGTTACGTTACAGCCTTATTCTAAAATGGATTAAATTACAATTTGAGCTTGTCAATCTACATACAATACCCCAAAATGACTAAGCAAAAACAGTTTTTTTTAAATGTTCGCACATTCGTATTTAAAAAAACCAGAAATACCTTATTTACATAAGTATTCTGACCCTTTGCTTTGAGACTCTACATTGAGCTCAGCTGCATCCGGTTTCCATTGATCATCCTTGAGATGTTTCTACAACTTGATTGGAGTCAACCTGTGGTAACTTCAATTGATTGGACATGATTTGGAAAGGCACACACCTGTCTATATAAGGTCACACTGTTGACAGTGCATGTCAGAGCAAAAACCAAGCCATGAGGTCAAAGGAATTGTCTGTAGAGCTCCGAGACTGGATTGTGTCGAGGCATATATCCGGGGAAGGGTACCAAAACATTTCTGCAGCATTGAAAATCCCCCAAGAACACAGTGGCCTCCATCATTCTTAAATGGAAGAAGTTTGGAACCACCAAGACTCTTCTTAGAGCTGGCTGACCGTCCAAACTGAACAGTCGGGGGAGAAGGGCCTTGGCCAGGGAGGTGACCAAGGACCCGAAAGCTCCAGAGTTCCTCTGTGGAGATGGGAGAACCTTCCAGAAGGACAACCATTTTTGCAGTACTCCACCAATCAGGCCTTCATGGTAGAGTGGCCAGATGGAAGCCAGTCCTCAGTAAAAGACATGACAGACTGCTTGGAGTTTGCCAAAAGGCACCTAAAGGACTCTCAGACCATGACAAACAAAATTCTCTGGTCTGATGAAACCAAGATTGAACTATTTGGCCTCAATGCCAAGCGCCACGTCTGGAGGAAACCTGGCACCATCCCCACGGTGAAGCCTGGGAGACTAGTCAGGATCGAGGGAAAGATGAACAGAGCAAAGTACAGAGAGATCCTTGATGAAAACCTGCTCCACAGTGCTCAGATCCTCAGACTGGGGCGAAGTTTCACCTTCCAACAGGACAACAACCCAAAGCACACAGCCAAGACAACACAGGTGTGGCTTCAGGAAAAGTCTCTGAATGTCCCTGAGTGGCCCAGCCAGAGCCCGGACTTGAACCTGATCAAACATCTCTGGAGAGACCTGAAAATATCTGTGCAGTGACGCCCCCCATCCAACCTGACAGAGCTTGAGAGGATCGGCAGAGAAGAATGGGAGAAACTCCCCAAATACATTTAAGTCATTTAGCAGACGCTCTTATCCAGAGCGACTTACAAATTGGTGAATTCACCTTCTGACATCCAGTGGAACAGCCACTTTACAATAGTGCATCTAAATCATTAAGGGGGGTGGTGAGAAGGATTACTTATCCTATCCTAGGTATTCCTTGAAGAGGTGGGGTTTCAGGTGTCTCCGGAAGGTGGTGATTGACTCCGCTGTCCTGGCGTCGTGAGGGAGTTTGTTCCACCATTGGGGGCCAGAGCAGCGAACAGTTTTGACTGGGCTGAGCGGGAACTGTACTTCCTCAATGGTAGGGAGGCGAGCAGGCCAGAGGTGGATGAACGCAGTGCCCTTGCTTGGGTGTAGGGCCTGATCAGAGCCTGGAGGTACTGCGGTGCCGTTCCCCTCACAGCTCCGTAGGCAAGCACCATGGTCTTGTAGCGGATGCGAGCTTCAACTGGAAGCCAGTGGAGAGAGCGGAGGAGCGGGGTGACGTGAGAGAACTTGGGAAGGTTGAACACCAGACGGGCTGTGGCGTTCTGGATGAGTTGTAGGGGTTTAATGGCACAGGCAGGGAGCCCAGCCAACAGCGAGTTGCAGTAATCCAGACGGGAGATGACAAGTGCCTGGATTAGGACCTGCGCCGCTTCCTGTGTGAGGCAGGGTCGTACTCTGCGGATGTTGTAGAGCATGAACCTACAGGAACGGGCCACCGCCATGATGTTGGTTGAGAACGACAGGGTGTTGTCCAGGATCACGCCAAGGTTCTTAGCGCTCTGGGAGGAGGACACAATGGAGTTGTCAACCGTGATGGCGAGATCACGGAACGGGCAGTCCTTCCCCGGGAGGAGGAGCAGCTCCGTCTTGCCGAGGTTCAGCTTGAGGTGGTGATCCGTCATCCACACTGATATGTCTGCCAGACATGCAGAGATGCGATTCGCCACCTGGTCATCAGAAGGGGAAAGGAGAAGATTAATTGTGTGTCGTCTGCATAGCAATGATAGGAGAGACCATGTGAGGTTATGACAGAGCCAAGTGACTTGGTGTATAGCGAGAATAGGAGAG
>NW_027011617.1:25000-80000 GCF_036934945.1 Oncorhynchus masou masou | reverse complement strand
TGGGGAAGAAGAGAAGGGAGAATGGGGAAGAAGAGAAGGGGAATGGGGAAGAAGAGAGGGGGAATGGGGAAGAAGAGAAGGAGAATGGGGAAGAAGAGAAGGAGAATGGGGAAGAAGAGAGGGGGAATGGGGAAGAAGAGAGGGAGAATGGGGAAGAAGAGAAGGGAGAATGGGGAAGAAAAGAGGGGGATTGGAGAAGAAGAGAGGGGAGAATGGGGAAGAAGAGAGGGGGAATGGGGAAGAAGAGAGGGGGATTGGAGAAGAAGAGAGAATGGGGAAGAAGAGAGGGGGAATGGGGAAGAAGAGAGAGGGAATGGGGAAGAAGAGAGGGGAATGGGGAAGAAGAGAGGGGGAATGGGGAAGAAGAGAGGGGAATGGGGAAGAAGAGAGGGGGAATGGGGAAGAAGAGAGGGGGAATGGGGAAGAAGAGAAGGGAGAATTGGGAAGAAGAGAGGGGGAATGGGGAAGAAGAGAAGGAGAATGGGGAAGAAGAGAGGGGGAATGGGGAAGAAGAGAGGGGGAATGGGGAAGAAGAGAGGGGGAATGGGGAAGAAGAGAGGGGGAATGGGGAAGAAGAGAGGGGGATTGGGGAAGAAGAGAGGGGGAATGGGGAAGAAGAGAGGGGAATGGGGAAGAAGAGAATGGGGAAGAAGAGAGGGGGAATGGGGAAGAAGAGAGGGGGAATGGGGAAGAAGAGAGGGGGAATGGGGAAGAAGAGAAGGAGAATGGGAAGAAGAGAGGGGAGAATGGGGAAGAAGAGAAGGAGAATGGGGAAGAAGAGAAGGGAGAATGGGGAAGAAAAGAGGGGGATTGGAGAAGAAGAGAAGGGAGAATGGGGAAGAAAAGAGGGGGATTGGAGAAGAAGAGAGGGGAGAATGGAGAAGAAGAGAGGGGGATTAGGGAAGAAGAGAAGGGAGAATGGAGAAGAAGAGAGGGGGAATGGGGAAGAAGAGAGGGGGAATGGGGAAGAAGAGAAGGGAGAATGGAGAAGAAGAGAGGGGGAATGGGGAAGAAGAGAGGGGATTGGGGAAGAAGAGAGGGATAGGGGAAGAAGTATAAACCTTGTATAGGCCAACCCAGCCAGGGTGATGGGTGAGAGTGACTGTGATGGTAGTAATGATTGGTGTTCTAACTCTACCAATATAACCCATTGGCTACGTTTACATGCACACTAATAACTCCATATTAAACTGAGTATGGCAGGAGTCATGTAAATACCTTACTCTGCTGATCTCCATCGGTGTTAAGTCAAAATTGAAATAAGCATACGCTGATTAAAACACCTGGTTTTCTGAGCAATCTTTGAATTATAAACACCTTAATCGTCGTTCCAGCGGTGTATTTGTTCTGTGCATGTGCCAGCACCAGCCGAGAGCCTCCCTCAGTTGAGCGAATGAAGTGAGTTCAGAACACCTGAAAGTATGCATCCTAGAAATATTTTCACATACAAACTATAAATGTCTGAACTAGGCTTCGTAAAATTAACATGGATGCTGTGGTAGAACGTTTACTTTGATTGGCAATTTTCTGCATTTATCAAAGTCCCATCAGGTAGCCTGGTTTCAGATGTGTCCATGTAAACGTGTTTATTAGGGAAATCGTTTTTCTTGCAAAGCATGTCAATGGTTAAATCAAACTATTATATTAATCTGACTATCCATAATTGTATTATTGTGCATGGAACCATACTCAGTGTGATGCTAGTCAGATTTGGCCTCTGTTTGTAAAGACCTGCTGGTTGTTGATTTGTTCTCTGATGTGATGCTGTTGACAGTGTGTGTGTGTGTATGTGTGTGTGTATCTCTCTCAAGCCCACAGAAACAGATGAACTGAAGAAACTGTCTCTCTCATTCTATTTGTACTGCAGTTTCTCTTCTTTTACTGTCTGTTGTCACCTTATTTAACTGTCTGTTGTCACCTTCTTCTTTACTGTCTGTTGTCACCTTCTTCTTTACTGTCTGTTGTCACCTTCTTCTTTACTGTCTGTTGTCACCTTCTTCTTTACTGCCTGTTGTCACCTTCTTCTTTACTGTCTGTTGTCACCTTCTTCTTTACTGTCTGTTGTCACCTTCTTCTTTACTGCCTGTTGTCACCTTCTTCTTTACTGCCTGTTGTCACCTTCTTCTTTACTGTCTGTTGTCACCTTATTCTTTACTGTTTGTTGTCACCCTCTTTACTGTCTGTTGTCACCTTCTTCTTTACTGTCTGTTGTCACCTTCTTCTTTACTGTCTGTTGTCACCTTATTTTACTGTCTGTTGTTACCTTCTTCTTTAGCTGTCTGTTGTTACCTTATTTTACTGTCTGTTGTTACCTTATTTTACTGTCTGTTGTCACCTTCTTCTTTACTATCTGTTGTCACCTTCTTCTTTACTGCCTGTTGTCACCTTCTTCTTTACTGTCTGTTGTCACCTTCTTCTTTACTGTCTGTTGTCACCATCTTCTTTACTGTTTGTTGTCACCTTCTTCTTTACTGTCTGTTGTCACCTTCTTCTTTACTGTCTGTTGTCACCTTCTTCTTTTACTGTCTGTTGTCACCTTCTTCTTTACTGTCTGTTGTCACCTTATTTAACTGTCTGTTGTCACCTTCTTCTTTACTGCCTGTTGTCACATTCTTCTTTACTGTCTGTTGTCACCTTCTTCTTTACTGTCTGTTGTCACCTTCTTCTTTACTGCCTGTTGTCACCTTCTTCTTTACTGTCTGTTGTCACCTTCTTCTTTACTGTCTGTTGTCACCTTCTTCTTTACTGCCTGTTGTCACCTTCTTCTTTACTGTCTGTTGTCACCTTCTTCTTTACTGTCTGTTGTCACCTTCTTCTTTACTGTCTGTTGTCACCTTCTTCTTTACTGCCTGTTGTCACCTTCTTCTTTACTGCCTGTTGTCACCTTCTTCTTTACTGTCTGTTGTCACCTTATTCTTTACTGTTTGTTGTCACCCTCTTTACTGTCTGTTGTCACCTTCTTCTTTACTGTCTGTTGTCACCTTCTTCTTTACTGTCTGTTGTCACCTTATTTTACTGTCTGTTGTTACCTTCTTCTTTAGCTGTCTGTTGTTACCTTATTTTACTGTCTGTTGTTACCTTATTTTACTGTCTGTTGTCACCTTCTTCTTTACTATCTGTTGTCACCTTCTTCTTTACTGCCTGTTGTCACCTTCTTCTTTACTGTCTGTTGTCACCTTCTTCTTTACTGTCTGTTGCCACCATCTTCTTTACTGTTTGTTGTCACCTTCTTCTTTACTGTCTGTTGTCACCTTCTTCTTTACTGTCTGTTGTCACCTTCTTCTTTTACTGTCTGTTGTCACCTTCTTCTTTACTGTCTGTTGTCACCTTATTTAACTGTCTGTTGTCACCTTCTTCTTTTACTGTCTGTTGTCACCTTCTTCTTTACTGTCTGTTGTCACCTTATTTAACTGTCTGTTGTCACCTTCTTCTTTACTGCCTGTTGTCACCTTCTTCTTTACTGCCTGTTGTCACCTTCTTCTTTACTGTCTGTTGTCACCTTCTTATTTACTGTCTGTTGTCACCTTCTTTTACTGTCTGTTGTTACCTTCTTCTTTACTGTCTGTTGTCACCTTCTTCTTTACTGTTTGTTGTCACCTTCTTTACTGTCTGTTGTCACCTTCTTCTTTACTGTCTGTTGTCACCTTCTTTACTGCCTGTTGTCACCTTCTTCTTTACTGTCTGTTGTCACCTTCTTCTTTACTGCCTATTGTCACATTCTTCTTTACTGCCTGTTGTCACATTCTTCTTTTACTGTCTGTTGTCACCTTCTTCTTTACTGTCTGTTGTCACCTTCTTCTTTACTGTCTGTTGTCACCTTATTCTTTACTGTCTGTTGTCACCTTCTTCTTTACTGCCTGTTGTCACCTTCTTCTTTACTGTCTGTTGTCACCTTCTTCTTTACTGTCTGTTGTTACCTTATTTTACTGTCTGTTGTCACCTTCTTTTACTGTCTGTTGTTACCTTCTTCTTTAGCTGTCTGTTGTTACCTTATTTTACTGTCTGTTGTCACCTTTTTTACTGTCTGTTGTCACCTTCTTTTACTGTCTGTTGTCACCTTCTTTACTGTCTGTTGTCACCTTCTTTTACTGTCTGTTGTCACCTTCTTTACTGTCTGTTGTCACCTTCTTCTTTACTGTCTGTTGTCACCTTCTTCTTCACTGTCTGTTGTCACTTTCTTTTACTGTCTGTTGTTACCTTCTTCTTTAGCTGTCTGTTGTTACCTTATTTTACTGTCTGTTGTCACCTTCTTCTTTACTGTCTGTTGTCACCTTCTTCTTTACTGTCTGTTGTCACCTTATTCTTTACTGTCTGTTGTCACCTTCTTCTTTACTGCCTGTTGTCACCTTCTTCTTTACTGTCTGTTGTCACCTTCTTCTTTACTGTCTGTTGTTACCTTATTTTACTGTCTGTTGTCACCTTCTTTTACTGTCTGTTGTTACCTTCTTCTTTAGCTGTCTGTTGTTACCTTATTTTACTGTCTGTTGTCACCTTTTTTACTGTCTGTTGTCACCTTCTTTTACTGTCTGTTGTCACCTTTTTTACTGTCTGTTGTCACCTTCTTTTACTGTCTGTTGTCACCTTCTTTACTGTCTGTTGTCACCTTCTTCTTCACTGTCTGTTGTCACCTTCTTTACTGTCTGTTGTCACTTTCTTTTACTGTCTGTTGTTACCTTCTTCTTTAGCTGTCTGTTGTTACCTTATTTTACTGTCTGTTGTCACCTTCTTTACTGTATGTTGGCACTTTATTTACTGTCTGTTGTCACCTTCTTATTCTACTGTCTGTTGGCACCTTTTTCTTTACTGTCTGTTGTCATGTCTTCTACGTTCACTGTCAGCGTTATTAAATAACTCTCTCTAAATGGGGCTACGTTCACTGTCATCCTTATTAAATAACTCTCTAAATGGGGCTACGTTCACTGTCAGCATTATTAAATAACTCTGTCTAAATGGGGCTACGTTCACTGTCAGCCTCATTAAATAACTCTCTCTAAATGGGGCTACGTTCACTGTCAGCATTATTAAATAACTCTGTCTAAATGGGGCTACGTTCACTGTCAGCCTCATTAAATAACTCTCTCTAAATGGGGCTACGTTCACTGTCAGCCTCATTAAATAACTCTCTAAATGGGGCTACGTTCACTGTCATCCTTATTAAATAACTCTCTCTAAATGGGGCTACGTTCACTGTCATCCTTATTAAATAACTCTGTCTAAATGGGGCTACGTTCACTGTCAGCCTTATTAAATAACTCTCTCTAAATGGGGCTACGTTCACTGTCAGCGTTATTAAATAACTCTGTCTAAATGGGGCTACGTTCACTGTCAGCCTTATTAAATAACTCTCTCTAAATGGGGCTACGTTCACTGTCAGCATTATTAAATAACTCTCTCTAAACGGGGCTACGTTCACTGTCAGCCTCATTAAATAACTCTCTCTAAATGGGGCTACGTTCACTGTCAGCCTCATTAAATAACTCTGTCTAAATGGGGCTACGTTCACTGTCAGCATTATTAAATAACTCTGTCTAAATGGGGCTACGTTCACTGTCAGCCTCATTAAATAACTCTCTCTAAATGGGGCTACGTTCACTGTCAGCCTCATTAAATAACTCTCTCTAAATGGGGCTACGTTCACTGTCAGCCTCATTAAATAACTCTCTCTAAATGGGGCTACGTTCACTGTCAGCGTTATTAAATAACTCTGTCTAAATGGGGCTACGTTCACTGTCATCCTTATTAAATAACTCTGTCTAAATGGGGCTATGTTCACTGTCAGGCTCATTAAATAACTCTCTCTAAATGGGGCTACGTTCACTGTCAGCGTTATTAAATAACTCTCTAAATGGGGCTACGTTCACTGTCAGCCTCATTAAATAACTCTCTCTAAATGGGGCTACGTTCACTGTCATCCTTATTAAATAACTCTGTCTAAATGGGGCTATGTTCACTGTCAGCCTCATTAAATAACTCTGTCTAAATGGGGCTACGTTCACTGTCAGCATTATTAAATAACTCTGTCTAAATGGGGCTACATTCACTGTCAGCCTCATTAAATAACTCTCTCTAAATGGGGCTACGTTCACTGTCATCCTTATTAAATAACTCTGTCTAAATGGGGCTACGTTCACTGTCATCCTTATTAAATAACTCTGTCTAAATGGGGCTACGTTCACTGTCATCCTTATTAAATAACTCTCTCTAAATGGGGCTACGTTCACTGTCAGCCTCATTAAATAACTCTGTCTAAATGGGGCTACGTTCACTGTCAGCCTCATTAAATAACTCTCTAAATGGGGCTACGTTCACTGTCAGCCTCATTAAATAACTCTGTCTAAATGGGGCTACGTTCACTGTCATCCTTATTAAATAACTCTCTAAATGGGGCTACGTTCACTGTCAGTCTCATTAAATAACTCTCTAAATGGGGCTACGTTCACTGTCATCCTTATTAAATAACTCTCTAAATGGGGCTACGTTCACTGTCAGTCTCATTAAATAACTCTGTCTAAATGGGGCTACGTTCACTGTCAGCCTCATTAAATAACTCTGTCTAAATGGGGCTACGTTCACTGTCAGCATTATTAAATAACTCTGTCTAAATGGGGCTACGTTCACTGTCAGCCTCATTAAATAACTCTCTCTAAATGGGGCTACGTTCACTGTCATCCTTATTAAATAACTCTGTCTAAATGGGGCTACGTTCACTGTCATCCTTATTAAATAACTCTCTCTAAATGGGGCTACGTTCACTGTCAGCCTCATTAAATAACTCTGTCTAAATGGGGCTACGTTCACTGTCAGCCTCATTAAATAACTCTCTCTAAATGGGGCTACGTTCACTGTCAGCCTCATTAAATAACTCTGTCTAAATGGGGCTACGTTCACTGTCATCCTTATTAAATAACTCTCTAAATGGGGCTACGTTCACTGTCAGTCTCATTAAATAACTCTCTAAATGGGGCTACGTTCACTGTCAGCCTCATTAAATAACTCTCTCTAAATGGGCTACGTTCACTGTCATCCTTATTAAATAACTCTGTCTAAATGGGGCTACGTTCACTGTCAGCCTCATTAAATAACTCTGTCTAAACGGGTCTACGTTCACTGTCAGCCTCAATAAATAACTCTGTCTAAATGGGGCTACGTTCACTGTCAGCCTCATTAAATAACTCTCTCTAAATGGGGCTACGTTCACTGTCTTCCTTATTAAATAACTCTCTCTAAATGGGGCTACGTTCACTGTCAGCGTTATTAAATAACTGTCTAAATGGGGCTACGTTCACTGTCAGCGTTATTAAATAACTCTGTCTAAATGGGGCTACGTTCACTGTCATCCTTATTAAATAACTCTCTCTAAATGGGGCTACGTTCACTGTCAGCCTCATTAAATAACTCTCTCTAAATGGGGCTACGTTCACTGTCAGCGTTATTAAATAACTGTCTAAATGGGGCTACGTTCACTGTCAGCGTTATTAAATAACTGTCTAAATGGGGCTACGTTCACTGTCAGCGTTATTAAATAACTGTCTAAATGGGGCTACGTTCACTGTCAGCGTTATTAAATAACTCTGTCTAAATGGGGCTACGTTCACTGTCAGCGTTATTAAATAACTCTGTCTAAATGGGGCTACGTTCACTGTCAGCATTATTAAATAACTCTGTCTAAATGGGGCTACGTTCACTGTCAGCCTCATTAAATAACTCTCTCTAAATGGGGCTACGTTCACTGTCAGCGTTATTAAATAACTGTCTAAATGGGGCTACGTTCACTGTCAGCGTTATTAAATAACTCTGTCTAAATGGGGCTACGTTCACTGTCAGCCTTATTAAATAACTCTCTCTAAATGGGGCTACGTTCACTGTCAGCGTTATTAAATAACTGTCTAAATGGGGCTACGTTCACTGTCAGCGTTATTAAATAACTCTGTCTAAATGGGGCTACGTTCACTGTCAGCCTTATTAAATAACTCTCTCTAAATGGGGCTACGTTCACTGTCAACCTTATTAAATAACTCTGTTTAAATGGGGCTACGTTCACTGTCAGCGTTATTAAATAACTGTCTAAATGGGGCTACGTTCACTGTCATCCTTATTAAATAACTCTGTCTAAATGGGGCTACGTTCACTGTCAGCCTCATTAAATAACTCTGTCTAAATGGGGCTACGTTCACTGTCAGCATTATTAAATAACTCTGTCTAAATGGGGCTACGTTCACTGTCAGCCTCATTAAATAACTCTCTCTAAATGGGGCTACGTTCACTGTCATCCTTATTAAATAACTCTGTCTAAATGGGGCTACGTTCACTGTCATCCTTATTAAATAACTCTCTCTAAATGGGGCTACGTTCACTGTCAGCCTCATTAAATAACTCTGTCTAAATGGGGCTACGTTCACTGTCAGCCTCATTAAATAACTCTCTCTAAATGGGGCTACGTTCACTGTCAGCCTCATTAAATAACTCTGTCTAAATGGGGCTACGTTCACTGTCATCCTTATTAAATAACTCTCTAAATGGGGCTACGTTCACTGTCAGTCTCATTAAATAACTCTCTAAATGGGGCTACGTTCACTGTCATCCTTATTAAATAACTCTCTAAATGGGGCTACGTTCACTGTCAGTCTCATTAAATAACTCTGTCTAAATGGGGCTACGTTCACTGTCAGCCTCATTAAATAACTCTGTCTAAATGGGGCTACGTTCACTGTCATCCTTATTAAATAACTCTCTAAATGGGGCTACGTTCACTGTCATCCTTATTAAATAACTCTGTCTAAATGGGGCTACGTTCACTGTCAGCCTCATTAAATAACTCTGTCTAAACGGGTCTACGTTCACTGTCAGCCTCAATAAATAACTCTGTCTAAATGGGGCTACGTTCACTGTCAGCCTCATTAAATAACTCTCTCTAAATGGGGCTACGTTCACTGTCTTCCTTATTAAATAACTCTCTCTAAATGGGGCTACGTTCACTGTCAGCGTTATTAAATAACTGTCTAAATGGGGCTACGTTCACTGTCAGCGTTATTAAATAACTCTGTCTAAATGGGGCTACGTTCACTGTCATCCTTATTAAATAACTCTCTCTAAATGGGGCTACGTTCACTGTCAGCCTCATTAAATAACTCTCTCTAAATGGGGCTACGTTCACTGTCAGCGTTATTAAATAACTGTCTAAATGGGGCTACGTTCACTGTCAGCGTTATTAAATAACTGTCTAAATGGGGCTACGTTCACTGTCAGCGTTATTAAATAACTGTCTAAATGGGGCTACGTTCACTGTCAGCGTTATTAAATAACTCTGTCTAAATGGGGCTACGTTCACTGTCAGCGTTATTAAATAACTCTGTCTAAATGGGGCTACGTTCACTGTCAGCGTTATTAAATAACTCTGTCTAAATGGGGCTACGTTCACTGTCAGCCTCATTAAATAACTCTCTCTAAATGGGGCTACGTTCACTGTCAGCGTTATTAAATAACTGTCTAAATGGGGCTACGTTCACTGTCAGCGTTATTAAATAACTCTGTCTAAATGGGGCTACGTTCACTGTCATCCTTATTAAATAACTCTCTCTAAATGGGGCTACGTTCACTGTCAGCGTTATTAAATAACTGTCTAAATGGGGCTACGTTCACTGTCAGCGTTATTAAATAACTGTCTAAATGGGGCTACGTTCACTGTCAGCGTTATTAAATAACTGTCTAAATGGGGCTACGTTCACTGTCAGCGTTATTAAATAACTCTGTCTAAATGGGGCTACGTTCACTGTCAGCGTTATTAAATAACTCTGTCTAAATGGGGCTACGTTCACTGTCAGCGTTATTAAATAACTCTGTCTAAATGGGGCTACGTTCACTGTCAGCCTTATTAAATAACTCTGTCTAAATGGGGCTACATTCACTGTCAGCCTCATTAAATAACTCTCTAAATGGGGCTACGTTCACTGTCATCCTTATTAAATAACTCTGTCTAAATGGGGCTACGTTCACTGTCATCCTTATTAAATAACTCTGTCTAAATGGGGCTACGTTCACTGTCATCCTTATTAAATAACTCTCTCTAAATGGGGCTACGTTCACTGTCAGCCTCATTAAATAACTCTGTCTAAATGGGGCTACGTTCACTGTCAGCCTCATTAAATAACTCTCTCTAAATGGGGCTACGTTCACTGTCAGCCTCATTAAATAACTCTGTCTAAATGGGGCTACGTTCACTGTCATCCTTATTAAATAACTCTCTAAATGGGGCTACGTTCACTGTCAGTCTCATTAAATAACTCTCTAAATGGGGCTACGTTCACTGTCATCCTTATTAAATAACTCTCTAAATGGGGCTACGTTCACTGTCAGTCTCATTAAATAACTCTGTCTAAATGGGGCTACGTTCACTGTCAGCCTCATTAAATAACTCTGTCTAAATGGGGCTACGTTCACTGTCAGCATTATTAAATAACTCTGTCTAAATGGGGCTACGTTCACTGTCAGCCTCATTAAATAACTCTCTCTAAATGGGGCTACGTTCACTGTCATCCTTATTAAATAACTCTGTCTAAATGGGGCTACGTTCACTGTCATCCTTATTAAATAACTCTCTCTAAATGGGGCTACGTTCACTGTCAGCCTCATTAAATAACTCTGTCTAAATGGGGCTACGTTCACTGTCAGCCTCATTAAATAACTCTCTCTAAATGGGGCTACGTTCACTGTCAGCCTCATTAAATAACTCTGTCTAAATGGGGCTACGTTCACTGTCATCCTTATTAAATAACTCTCTAAATGGGGCTACGTTCACTGTCAGTCTCATTAAATAACTCTCTAAATGGGGCTACGTTCACTGTCAGCCTCATTAAATAACTCTCTCTAAATGGGGCTACGTTCACTGTCATCCTTATTAAATAACTCTGTCTAAATGGGGCTACGTTCACTGTCAGCCTCATTAAATAACTCTGTCTAAACGGGTCTACGTTCACTGTCAGCCTCAATAAATAACTCTGTCTAAATGGGGCTACGTTCACTGTCAGCCTCATTAAATAACTCTCTCTAAATGGGGCTACGTTCACTGTCTTCCTTATTAAATAACTCTCTCTAAATGGGGCTACGTTCACTGTCAGCGTTATTAAATAACTGTCTAAATGGGGCTACGTTCACTGTCAGCGTTATTAAATAACTCTGTCTAAATGGGGCTACGTTCACTGTCATCCTTATTAAATAACTCTCTCTAAATGGGGCTACGTTCACTGTCAGCCTCATTAAATAACTCTCTCTAAATGGGGCTACGTTCACTGTCAGCGTTATTAAATAACTGTCTAAATGGGGCTACGTTCACTGTCAGCGTTATTAAATAACTGTCTAAATGGGGCTACGTTCACTGTCAGCGTTATTAAATAACTGTCTAAATGGGGCTACGTTCACTGTCAGCGTTATTAAATAACTCTGTCTAAATGGGGCTACGTTCACTGTCAGCGTTATTAAATAACTCTGTCTAAATGGGGCTACGTTCACTGTCAGCATTATTAAATAACTCTGTCTAAATGGGGCTACGTTCACTGTCAGCCTCATTAAATAACTCTCTCTAAATGGGGCTACGTTCACTGTCAGCGTTATTAAATAACTGTCTAAATGGGGCTACGTTCACTGTCAGCGTTATTAAATAACTCTGTCTAAATGGGGCTACGTTCACTGTCAGCCTTATTAAATAACTCTCTCTAAATGGGGCTACGTTCACTGTCAGCGTTATTAAATAACTGTCTAAATGGGGCTACGTTCACTGTCAGCGTTATTAAATAACTCTGTCTAAATGGGGCTACGTTCACTGTCAGCCTTATTAAATAACTCTCTCTAAATGGGGCTACGTTCACTGTCAACCTTATTAAATAACTCTGTTTAAATGGGGCTACGTTCACTGTCAGCGTTATTAAATAACTGTCTAAATGGGGCTACGTTCACTGTCATCCTTATTAAATAACTCTGTCTAAATGGGGCTACGTTCACTGTCAGCCTCATTAAATAACTCTGTCTAAATGGGGCTACGTTCACTGTCAGCATTATTAAATAACTCTGTCTAAATGGGGCTACGTTCACTGTCAGCCTCATTAAATAACTCTCTAAATGGGGCTACGTTCACTGTCATCCTTATTAAATAACTCTGTCTAAATGGGGCTACGTTCACTGTCATCCTTATTAAATAACTCTCTCTAAATGGGGCTACGTTCACTGTCAGCCTCATTAAATAACTCTGTCTAAATGGGGCTACGTTCACTGTCAGCCTCATTAAATAACTCTCTCTAAATGGGGCTACGTTCACTGTCAGCCTCATTAAATAACTCTGTCTAAATGGGGCTACGTTCACTGTCATCCTTATTAAATAACTCTCTAAATGGGGCTACGTTCACTGTCAGTCTCATTAAATAACTCTCTAAATGGGGCTACGTTCACTGTCATCCTTATTAAATAACTCTCTAAATGGGGCTACGTTCACTGTCAGTCTCATTAAATAACTCTGTCTAAATGGGGCTACGTTCACTGTCAGCCTCATTAAATAACTCTGTCTAAATGGGGCTACGTTCACTGTCATCCTTATTAAATAACTCTCTAAATGGGGCTACGTTCACTGTCATCCTTATTAAATAACTCTGTCTAAATGGGGCTACGTTCACTGTCAGCCTCATTAAATAACTCTGTCTAAACGGGTCTACGTTCACTGTCAGCCTCAATAAATAACTCTGTCTAAATGGGGCTACGTTCACTGTCAGCCTCATTAAATAACTCTCTCTAAATGGGGCTACGTTCACTGTCTTCCTTATTAAATAACTCTCTCTAAATGGGGCTACGTTCACTGTCAGCGTTATTAAATAACTGTCTAAATGGGGCTACGTTCACTGTCAGCGTTATTAAATAACTCTGTCTAAATGGGGCTACGTTCACTGTCATCCTTATTAAATAACTCTGTCTAAATGGGGCTACGTTCACTGTCAGCCTCATTAAATAACTCTGTCTAAACGGGTCTACGTTCACTGTCAGCCTCAATAAATAACTCTGTCTAAATGGGGCTACGTTCACTGTCAGCGTTATTAAATAACTGTCTAAATGGGGCTACGTTCACTGTCTTCCTTATTAAATAACTCTCTCTAAATGGGGCTACGTTCACTGTCAGCGTTATTAAATAACTGTCTAAATGGGGCTACGTTCACTGTCAGCGTTATTAAATAACTCTGTCTAAATGGGGCTACGTTCACTGTCATCCTTATTAAATAACTCTCTCTAAATGGGGCTACGTTCACTGTCAGCCTCATTAAATAACTCTCTCTAAATGGGGCTACGTTCACTGTCAGCGTTATTAAATAACTGTCTAAATGGGGCTACGTTCACTGTCAGCGTTATTAAATAACTGTCTAAATGGGGCTACGTTCACTGTCAGCGTTATTAAATAACTGTCTAAATGGGGCTACGTTCACTGTCAGCGTTATTAAATAACTCTGTCTAAATGGGGCTACGTTCACTGTCAGCGTTATTAAATAACTCTGTCTAAATGGGGCTACGTTCACTGTCAGCGTTATTAAATAACTCTGTCTAAATGGGGCTACGTTCACTGTCAGCCTCATTAAATAACTCTCTAAATGGGGCTACGTTCACTGTCAGCGTTATTAAATAACTGTCTAAATGGGGCTACGTTCACTGTCAGCGTTATTAAATAACTCTGTCTAAATGGGGCTACGTTCACTGTCATCCTTATTAAATAACTCTCTCTAAATGGGGCTACGTTCACTGTCAGCGTTATTAAATAACTGTCTAAATGGGGCTACGTTCACTGTCAGCGTTATTAAATAACTGTCTAAATGGGGCTACGTTCACTGTCAGCGTTATTAAATAACTGTCTAAATGGGGCTACGTTCACTGTCAGCGTTATTAAATAACTCTGTCTAAATGGGGCTACGTTCACTGTCAGCGTTATTAAATAACTCTGTCTAAATGGGGCTACGTTCACTGTCAGCGTTATTAAATAACTCTGTCTAAATGGGGCTACGTTCACTGTCAGCCTTATTAAATAACTCTCTCTAAATGGGGCTACGTTCACTGTCAGCGTTATTAAATAACTGTCTAAATGGGGCTACGTTCACTGTCAGCGTTATTAAATAACTCTGTCTAAATGGGGCTACGTTCACTGTCAGCCTTATTAAATAACTCTCTCTAAATGGGGCTACGTTCACTGTCAACCTTATTAAATAACTCTGTTTAAATGGGGCTACGTTCACTGTCAGCGTTATTAAATAACTGTCTAAATGGGGCTACGTTCACTGTCATCCTTATTAAATAACTCTGTCTAAATGGGGCTACGTTCACTGTCAGCCTTATTAAATAACTCTCTCTAAATGGGGCTACGTTCACTGTCAGCGTTATTAAATAACTGTCTAAATGGGGCTACGTTCACTGTCAGCGTTATTAAATAACTCTGTCTAAATGGGGCTACGTTCACTGTCAGCGTTATTAAATAACTCTGTCTAAATGGGGCTACGTTCACTGTCAGCCTTATTAAATAACTGTCTAAATGGGGCTACGTTCACTGTCAGCGTTATTAAATAACTCTGTCTAAATGGGGCTACGTTCACTGTCAGCGTTATTAAATAACTCTGTCTAAATGGGGCTACGTTCACTGTCAGCGTTATTAAATAACTCTGTCTAAATGGGGCTACGTTCACTGTCAGCCTCATTAAATAACTCTCTCTAAATGGGGCTACGTTCACTGTCAGCGTTATTAAATAACTGTCTAAATGGGGCTACGTTCACTGTCAGCGTTATTAAATAACTCTGTCTAAATGGGGCTACGTTCACTGTCAGCGTTATTAAATAACTCTGTCTAAATGGGGCTACGTTCACTGTCAGCGTTATTAAATAACTCTGTCTAAATGGGGCTACGTTCACTGTCAGCGTTATTAAATAACTCTGTCTAAATGGGGTACGTTCACTGTCAGCGTTATTAAATAACTCTGTCTAAATGGGGCTACGTTCACTGTCAGCGTTATTAAATAACTCTGTCTAAATGGGGCTACGTTCACTGTCAGCGTTATTAAATAACTCTGTCTAAATGGGGCTACGTTCACTGTCAGCGTTATTAAATAACTCTGTCTAAATGGGGCTACGTTCACTGTCAGCGTTATTAAATAACTCTGTCTAAATGGGGTACGTTCACTGTCAGCGTTATTAAATAACTCTGTCTAAATGGGGCTACGTTCACTGTCAGCCTTATTAAATAACTCTCTAAATGGGGCTACGTTCACTGTCAGCCTTATTAAATAACTCTGTCTAAATGGGGCTACGTTCACTGTCAGTCTCATTAAATAACTCTCTCTAAATGAGGCTACATTCACTGTCAGCCTCATTAAATAACTCTCTCTAAATGGGGCTACGTTCACTGTCATCCTTATTAAATAACTCTGTCTAAATGGGGCTACGTTCACTGTCATCCTTATTAAATAACTCTCTCTAAATGGGGCTACATTCACTGTCAGCCTCATTAAATAACTCTGTCTAAATGGGGTACGTTCACTGTCAGCGTTATTAAATAACTCTGTCTAAATGGGGCTACGTTCACTGTCAGCCTTATTAAATAACTCTCTAAATGGGGCTACGTTCACTGTCAGCCTCATTAAATAACTCTCTCTAAATGGGGCTACGTTCACTGTCAGCGTTATTAAATAACTGTCTAAATGGGGCTACGTTCACTGTCAGCGTTATTAAATAACTGTCTAAATGGGGCTACGTTCACTGTCAGCGTTATTAAATAACTGTCTAAATGGGGCTACGTTCACTGTCAGCGTTATTAAATAACTCTGTCTAAATGGGGCTACGTTCACTGTCAGCGTTATTAAATAACTCTGTCTAAATGGGGCTACGTTCACTGTCAGCGTTATTAAATAACTCTGTCTAAATGGGGCTACGTTCACTGTCAGCCTTATTAAATAACTCTGTCTAAATGGGGCTACATTCACTGTCAGCCTCATTAAATAACTCTCTCTAAATGGGGCTACGTTCACTGTCATCCTTATTAAATAACTCTGTCTAAATGGGGCTACGTTCACTGTCATCCTTATTAAATAACTCTGTCTAAATGGGGCTACGTTCACTGTCATCCTTATTAAATAACTCTCTCTAAATGGGGCTACGTTCACTGTCAGCCTCATTAAATAACTCTGTCTAAATGGGGCTACGTTCACTGTCAGCCTCATTAAATAACTCTCTCTAAATGGGGCTACGTTCACTGTCAGCCTCATTAAATAACTCTGTCTAAATGGGGCTACGTTCACTGTCATCCTTATTAAATAACTCTCTAAATGGGGCTACGTTCACTGTCAGTCTCATTAAATAACTCTCTAAATGGGGCTACGTTCACTGTCATCCTTATTAAATAACTCTCTAAATGGGGCTACGTTCACTGTCAGTCTCATTAAATAACTCTGTCTAAATGGGGCTACGTTCACTGTCAGCCTCATTAAATAACTCTGTCTAAATGGGGCTACGTTCACTGTCAGCATTATTAAATAACTCTGTCTAAATGGGGCTACGTTCACTGTCAGCCTCATTAAATAACTCTCTCTAAATGGGGCTACGTTCACTGTCATCCTTATTAAATAACTCTGTCTAAATGGGGCTACGTTCACTGTCATCCTTATTAAATAACTCTCTCTAAATGGGGCTACGTTCACTGTCAGCCTCATTAAATAACTCTGTCTAAATGGGGCTACGTTCACTGTCAGCCTCATTAAATAACTCTCTCTAAATGGGGCTACGTTCACTGTCAGCCTCATTAAATAACTCTGTCTAAATGGGGCTACGTTCACTGTCATCCTTATTAAATAACTCTCTAAATGGGGCTACGTTCACTGTCAGTCTCATTAAATAACTCTCTAAATGGGGCTACGTTCACTGTCAGCCTCATTAAATAACTCTCTCTAAATGGGGCTACGTTCACTGTCATCCTTATTAAATAACTCTGTCTAAATGGGGCTACGTTCACTGTCAGCCTCATTAAATAACTCTGTCTAAACGGGTCTACGTTCACTGTCAGCCTCAATAAATAACTCTGTCTAAATGGGGCTACGTTCACTGTCAGCCTCATTAAATAACTCTCTCTAAATGGGGCTACGTTCACTGTCTTCCTTATTAAATAACTCTCTCTAAATGGGGCTACGTTCACTGTCAGCGTTATTAAATAACTGTCTAAATGGGGCTACGTTCACTGTCAGCGTTATTAAATAACTCTGTCTAAATGGGGCTACGTTCACTGTCATCCTTATTAAATAACTCTCTCTAAATGGGGCTACGTTCACTGTCAGCCTCATTAAATAACTCTCTCTAAATGGGGCTACGTTCACTGTCAGCGTTATTAAATAACTGTCTAAATGGGGCTACGTTCACTGTCAGCGTTATTAAATAACTGTCTAAATGGGGCTACGTTCACTGTCAGCGTTATTAAATAACTGTCTAAATGGGGCTACGTTCACTGTCAGCGTTATTAAATAACTCTGTCTAAATGGGGCTACGTTCACTGTCAGCGTTATTAAATAACTCTGTCTAAATGGGGCTACGTTCACTGTCAGCATTATTAAATAACTCTGTCTAAATGGGGCTACGTTCACTGTCAGCCTCATTAAATAACTCTCTCTAAATGGGGCTACGTTCACTGTCAGCGTTATTAAATAACTGTCTAAATGGGGCTACGTTCACTGTCAGCGTTATTAAATAACTCTGTCTAAATGGGGCTACGTTCACTGTCAGCCTTATTAAATAACTCTCTCTAAATGGGGCTACGTTCACTGTCAGCGTTATTAAATAACTGTCTAAATGGGGCTACGTTCACTGTCAGCGTTATTAAATAACTCTGTCTAAATGGGGCTACGTTCACTGTCAGCCTTATTAAATAACTCTCTCTAAATGGGGCTACGTTCACTGTCAACCTTATTAAATAACTCTGTTTAAATGGGGCTACGTTCACTGTCAGCGTTATTAAATAACTGTCTAAATGGGGCTACGTTCACTGTCATCCTTATTAAATAACTCTGTCTAAATGGGGCTACGTTCACTGTCAGCCTCATTAAATAACTCTGTCTAAATGGGGCTACGTTCACTGTCAGCATTATTAAATAACTCTGTCTAAATGGGGCTACGTTCACTGTCAGCCTCATTAAATAACTCTCTCTAAATGGGGCTACGTTCACTGTCATCCTTATTAAATAACTCTGTCTAAATGGGGCTACGTTCACTGTCATCCTTATTAAATAACTCTCTCTAAATGGGGCTACGTTCACTGTCAGCCTCATTAAATAACTCTGTCTAAATGGGGCTACGTTCACTGTCAGCCTCATTAAATAACTCTCTCTAAATGGGGCTACGTTCACTGTCAGCCTCATTAAATAACTCTGTCTAAATGGGGCTACGTTCACTGTCATCCTTATTAAATAACTCTCTAAATGGGGCTACGTTCACTGTCAGTCTCATTAAATAACTCTCTAAATGGGGCTACGTTCACTGTCATCCTTATTAAATAACTCTCTAAATGGGGCTACGTTCACTGTCAGTCTCATTAAATAACTCTGTCTAAATGGGGCTACGTTCACTGTCAGCCTCATTAAATAACTCTGTCTAAATGGGGCTACGTTCACTGTCATCCTTATTAAATAACTCTCTAAATGGGGCTACGTTCACTGTCATCCTTATTAAATAACTCTGTCTAAATGGGGCTACGTTCACTGTCAGCCTCATTAAATAACTCTGTCTAAACGGGTCTACGTTCACTGTCAGCCTCAATAAATAACTCTGTCTAAATGGGGCTACGTTCACTGTCAGCCTCATTAAATAACTCTCTCTAAATGGGGCTACGTTCACTGTCTTCCTTATTAAATAACTCTCTCTAAATGGGGCTACGTTCACTGTCAGCGTTATTAAATAACTGTCTAAATGGGGCTACGTTCACTGTCAGCGTTATTAAATAACTCTGTCTAAATGGGGCTACGTTCACTGTCATCCTTATTAAATAACTCTCTCTAAATGGGGCTACGTTCACTGTCAGCCTCATTAAATAACTCTCTCTAAATGGGGCTACGTTCACTGTCAGCGTTATTAAATAACTGTCTAAATGGGGCTACGTTCACTGTCAGCGTTATTAAATAACTGTCTAAATGGGGCTACGTTCACTGTCAGCGTTATTAAATAACTGTCTAAATGGGGCTACGTTCACTGTCAGCGTTATTAAATAACTCTGTCTAAATGGGGCTACGTTCACTGTCAGCGTTATTAAATAACTCTGTCTAAATGGGGCTACGTTCACTGTCAGCGTTATTAAATAACTCTGTCTAAATGGGGCTACGTTCACTGTCAGCCTCATTAAATAACTCTCTCTAAATGGGGCTACGTTCACTGTCAGCGTTATTAAATAACTGTCTAAATGGGGCTACGTTCACTGTCAGCGTTATTAAATAACTCTGTCTAAATGGGGCTACGTTCACTGTCATCCTTATTAAATAACTCTCTCTAAATGGGGCTACGTTCACTGTCAGCGTTATTAAATAACTGTCTAAATGGGGCTACGTTCACTGTCAGCGTTATTAAATAACTGTCTAAATGGGGCTACGTTCACTGTCAGCGTTATTAAATAACTGTCTAAATGGGGCTACGTTCACTGTCAGCGTTATTAAATAACTCTGTCTAAATGGGGCTACGTTCACTGTCAGCGTTATTAAATAACTCTGTCTAAATGGGGCTACGTTCACTGTCAGCGTTATTAAATAACTCTGTCTAAATGGGGCTACGTTCACTGTCAGCCTTATTAAATAACTCTCTCTAAATGGGGCTACGTTCACTGTCAGCGTTATTAAATAACTGTCTAAATGGGGCTACGTTCACTGTCAGCGTTATTAAATAACTCTGTCTAAATGGGGCTACGTTCACTGTCAGCCTTATTAAATAACTCTCTCTAAATGGGGCTACGTTCACTGTCAACCTTATTAAATAACTCTGTTTAAATGGGGCTACGTTCACTGTCAGCGTTATTAAATAACTGTCTAAATGGGGCTACGTTCACTGTCATCCTTATTAAATAACTCTGTCTAAATGGGGCTACGTTCACTGTCAGCCTTATTAAATAACTCTCTCTAAATGGGGCTACGTTCACTGTCAGCGTTATTAAATAACTGTCTAAATGGGGCTACGTTCACTGTCAGCGTTATTAAATAACTCTGTCTAAATGGGGCTACGTTCACTGTCAGCGTTATTAAATAACTCTGTCTAAATGGGGCTACGTTCACTGTCAGCCTTATTAAATAACTGTCTAAATGGGGCTACGTTCACTGTCAGCGTTATTAAATAACTCTGTCTAAATGGGGCTACGTTCACTGTCAGCGTTATTAAATAACTCTGTCTAAATGGGGCTACGTTCACTGTCAGCGTTATTAAATAACTCTGTCTAAATGGGGCTACGTTCACTGTCAGCCTCATTAAATAACTCTCTCTAAATGGGGCTACGTTCACTGTCAGCGTTATTAAATAACTGTCTAAATGGGGCTACGTTCACTGTCAGCGTTATTAAATAACTCTGTCTAAATGGGGCTACGTTCACTGTCAGCGTTATTAAATAACTCTGTCTAAATGGGGCTACGTTCACTGTCAGCGTTATTAAATAACTCTGTCTAAATGGGGCTACGTTCACTGTCAGCGTTATTAAATAACTCTGTCTAAATGGGGTACGTTCACTGTCAGCGTTATTAAATAACTCTGTCTAAATGGGGCTACGTTCACTGTCAGCGTTATTAAATAACTCTGTCTAAATGGGGCTACGTTCACTGTCAGCGTTATTAAATAACTCTGTCTAAATGGGGCTACGTTCACTGTCAGCGTTATTAAATAACTCTGTCTAAATGGGGCTACGTTCACTGTCAGCGTTATTAAATAACTCTGTCTAAATGGGGTACGTTCACTGTCAGCGTTATTAAATAACTCTGTCTAAATGGGGCTACGTTCACTGTCAGCCTTATTAAATAACTCTCTAAATGGGGCTACGTTCACTGTCAGCCTTATTAAATAACTCTGTCTAAATGGGGCTACGTTCACTGTCAGTCTCATTAAATAACTCTCTCTAAATGAGGCTACATTCACTGTCAGCCTCATTAAATAACTCTCTCTAAATGGGGCTACGTTCACTGTCATCCTTATTAAATAACTCTGTCTAAATGGGGCTACGTTCACTGTCATCCTTATTAAATAACTCTCTCTAAATGGGGCTACATTCACTGTCAGCCTCATTAAATAACTCTGTCTAAATGGGGCTACGTTCACTGTCATCCTCATTAAATAACTCTGTCTAAATGGGGCTACGTTCACTGTCAGCCTCATTAAATAACTCTCTCTAAATGGGGCTACGTTCACTCTCATCCTCATTAAATAACTCTCTCTAAATGGGGCTACGTTCACTGTCAGCGTTATTAAATAACTCTGTCTAAATGGGGCTACGTTCACTGTCATCCTTATTAAATAACTCTCTCTAAATGGGGCTACGTTCACTGTCAGCGTTATTAAATAACTCTCTCTAAATGGGGCTACGTTCACTGTCATCCTCATTAAATAACTCTCTCTAAATGGGGCTACGTTCACTGTCATCCTCATTAAATAACTCTCTCTAAATGGGGCTACGTTCACTGTCAGCGTTATTAAATAACTCTCTCTAAATGGGGCTACGTTCACTGTCATCCTCATTAAATAACTCTCTCTAAATGGGGCTACGTTCACTGTCAGCGTTATTAAATAACTCTCTCTAAATGGGGCTACGTTCACTGTCATCCTCATTAAATAACTCTCTCTAAATGGGGCTACGTTCACTGTCAGCGTTATTAAATAACTCTGTCTAAATGGGGCTACGTTCACTGTCAGCCTCATTAAATAACTCTGTCTAAATGGGGCTACGTTCACTGTCGCACACTGTTTCTGAGACATCTGTCACCATCACAAACCGTTTGCAGTGCCTCTGTTTATTAGTCAGACTAATTTGTTCGAGGTGTAAATTGATAGCGAGCGTTTCAGATGTGTTGACGTTGTGTCATGTTGTTAAGGTCTGTCAGTGTTGTTTACATGGATTAATAGAAATGTCTTAGTATGACCCAACCGAGTTATTATTCATATTTGTTGACACTGTGTTGTTGCTGTTGTTATTTATATCTTTGTCAGGTTTGTTTATGTCACGCCCTGGCCATAGAGAGGCTTTTTATTCTCTATTTTGGTTAGGCCAGGGTGTGACTAGGGTGGGCGTTCTATGTTCCCTTTCCTATGTTTTTGTATTTTTTTTTTGGCCTGGTATTGTTCTCAATCAGGGACAGCTGTCTGTCGTTGTCTCTGATTGAGAACCATACTTAGGCAGCCTGTTTTCCCACTATGGGTTGTGGGTAGTTATTTTCTTTTTAGTGTGTTTTTCAGCTGACGGAGCTGTTTCGGTTGTGCTTTTGTTGCTTGTTGGATAGTGTTCAGTTTTACCATTAAAAAGATGAACACTTACCACGCTGCACCTTGGTCCTCACCTTCTTCATATGACGACCATTACAGTTTACTTGATGGGCTAATGTGATGGATGAATAGGAATGTCTTAGTACTCACAATTATACTTGTCATGGTGGATGTCATACAGGCCACTAATTCAATCAATACACACAGAATCTTCTCTACTTATACAGTACTTTATGACACAAGGATACTTGTCACTTACAGTATTCTATCAAGACTGCTCTATTCTCTTCTATTTCTACTTACTGTACCTGGATGTAATGGCCTTTCAACCCAACTGGCTGTTATGGTGACTCTCTCTCTCTCTCTCTCTCTCTCTCTCTCTCTCTCTCTCTCTCTCTCTCTCTCTCTCTCTCTATTCAAAGGGCTTTATTGACAAGGGAAACATATGTTAACATTGCCAAGGCAAGTGAAATTGATAATAAACAAATGTGAATTAAACAAAAAATGAACAGTAAATATTACATTCACAGAAGTTCCAAAGGGAATAGAGACATTTCAAATGTCATATGTCTATATAAAGTTTTGTAACGATGTGCAAATAGTTAAAGTACAAAAGGGAAAATAAGTAAACAAATATGGTTTGGACCTTTCTATTCTCATAGCTTCCACAGATTGTAAATTAAAAATATATTTTTTTGCTAAAATAATTATTATATTATTGATGGATTGACTATGGCTTTTCAAATCACCCAGTATTGCTGTCTGCAGCATTAGTTCTAGGCAAATGTGCCAATTCTTCAGCCATTCCTGGACCTGTGACCAAAAACGAGCGACATATGGACAATACCAAAATAAATTATCTAATGACTCTGCCTCCTCACAGCAAAATCAGAGCTGGGAAGATTGTATCCCCCACATATATAACATTCTATTGGTTGCAAGAATTTTGTATAATAATTTAAATTAAAAAAAATGAAAATTTGAATCTGGTGTTGTTTTGCGTATCAATTCATAAACCATGTGCCATGGAATGGGGACATCAAAAATCTCTTCCCAACTATTTAGAAATGTATATGGCACAGCTGTCCGTTGTTTGGTCCTTAAATTAAATTGGTATATGTTTTTATTAGTATATTTGAGTTCAACCACAACTTGTTTAAAAATAACGATATTTTGGAGATGATTTCCTTTTCAAACAACCGAAAGTGAGCAGGTGTAAATCTGAATAAAGGGAAAAAGCCCATTCTTGAACATAGGATGAGACATTCCTTCCAATTTACTAGAGAACCAGTTTGGATTTAAGTATAACTTTTGTATGACTGATTTTTATTTATTTTTATCTAGGCAAGTCAGTTAAGAACAAATTCTTATTTTCAATGACAGCCTAGGAACAGTGGGTTAACTGCCTTGTTCAGGGGCAGAACGACACATTTTTACCATGTCAGCTCAGGGATTAGATCTAGCAACCTTTCAGTTACTAGTCCAATGCTCTAACCACTAGACTACCTGCTGCTAGGCTGATGCCTTTAGTGAGAGGTCTTATGCTTTAATATTTAATCATTTCTGCCCTCTGAATTCATATTCGTTATATAAATAGGTCCTTTTAATTTTGTTTGGCTTGCCATTCGAAATAAAATTGAATATTTTTTGTTCATATAATTAGAAAAGCAGGTCACTAGGTGTAGGCAAAACCATAAGCAAATAGGTCAACTGTGATATGACTAAAGAGTTAATCAGGGTGTTTTTTCCACAAATAGACAGGTATTTTCCTTTCCATGATAGCAAGATCTTTTCTATTTTTGTTATCTTTCTATAAAAATGTATTGGACTGAGATAATGTCTTTCTTTTGGGATTTGTATACTGAGTATGTCCATAGTACACTAGTAATATAGTACACATCATCATTTGGTTTTAATCCAGAGATGATAGCAAAAGTATCTAGATCCTCTATGAGGCCGTGGAGAGACTCTAATTGTGGTTTAAAAAGAAAACATGAATCATGAGCGTACAATGACACCTTAGTTTTTAAGCCACGGATTTCTAATCCCTTAATATTACTGTTTCATCTATTTTAACTGCTTACATTTCGATGGCAATAATAAATAGATATGCCGTTTTCCCAGCCTTAAAGGCCCCAATTGCATCAAGAGGTTCCTCCTCTGTAATTTGGCCTTCACATGAGTCTTTCTGTACAGATGTTAATTTTACATTATTAATAGGAAACAAGTCCATACAATTAGCTTCGGTTAGTGGAGATGGAGGAGACTGAAACGAAAACATATTCTTAAAATACTTTACTTCCTCTTTCAAAATATCATTTGGTGAATCATTGCGTGATTCCATCATTTATACATTTTTTTGGTAGCATTTCTATATTGAAGATTGAAAAAGAATTTGGTGAATTTTTCCCAATATTCCATCCAGTTCTCTTTATTTGTATAATATATTACACTGGATCTTTCTTGAATAAGTTCCTCCATTTCTTTTTGTTTTTCTCTAACTTATTCTGTGCCTCTATGGTACAGTTTTTATTGCTATCTAACTGTACTGTCATTTCCTTTCTTTTGTTAATACGGACTCTTTTGATCTACATGTCTCTTGTTGTATAGATGAGTACTGCATTTCATGGCCTCTAAAGGCACCTGGAAAGAATATTTGTTGGTCTGTGTTGCGTAATGAGGTTCAACCAGACGTTGCACTTGACACATTTATGATTTGCTTATTCCAGTTACTAATAATCATGCACCCATTAAGAAAATCACTTTTAAAACGATTAAATCCCTGTGGATTGATGAGGAATTGGAAAATTGTATGTTTGAGAGGGATGAGGCTAAATGAATAGCAAATAAGTCTGGCTGCACAACCGATTGGCAAACGTCCTGCAAATTGAGAAATCATGTGACTAAACAAAGAACAATTAGATAAAGAATGATGGTGAAAAGTAAAACATTTTGGAGCTTAAATTACATTTTTTGCCAAAAAGGCAAACTCAGCTCTATCATTCATTGAATCAGATGGCTTATTAATCACAAAACCCACTGATATTGCCAATTACTTTAATTATTTTTTTCAGTGGCAAGATTAGCAAACTTATGTATGACATGCCAGTAAGAAACGCTGACACTACACATCCAAGTATAATTTATCAAATTATGAAAGACAAGCATTGTGATTTTGAATTCCGTAAAGTGAGTGTGGAAGAGGTGAAAAATGATTGTTGTCTATCAACGGTGACAAGCCACCGGGGTCTGACAACTTGGATGGATAATTACTGAGGATAATAGCAGATGATATTCCCACTGCTATTTGCCACATCTTCAATTTAATCCTACTAGAGAGTTTGTGCCCTCGGGCCTGGAGAGAAGCTAAAGTCATTACGCTACCCAAGAACAGTAAAGCCCCCTTTACTGGCTCAAATAGCCGACCAATCAGCCGGTTACCAACCTTAGTAAACCTTTGGAAAAATGGTGTTTGACCAGATACAATGCTATTGTGCTGTAAACAAACTGACAGACTTTCAGCATGCTTACAGGGAAGGACACTCGACAATGATTGGCTGAAATGTATGATAAAAAGATTGTGGTAGCTGCTTTGTTAGACTTGTGGCTTTTGACATTATCGATCATATTCTGCTGTTGGAAAAACATGTGTTATGGCTTTACACCACCTGCTGTATTGTGGGTAAAGAGTTACCTGTCTAACAGAACACAGAGGGTGTTCATTAATGGAAGCCTCTCCAACATCCAGGTAGAATCCTTTACTAACAACATGCCACTGGCCTGAGTAAAGCCAATGTGTCTGTATGTGGATGAATCTCTCCAACACAATCCAGGTAGAATCAGGGATTCAGCGGCCTGGATGACTCAACAATATTGACGTCAGCTACTACAGAGAGTGAAATCACTGCAACACTTAATGAAGAGCTGCTGTTAGTTTCAGAATGGGTGGCAGGGAATAAGTTATAAAAATAAATCACTAAACCCTAGACCTATAAATCTTGTAGTCAGTGGTGTGGAAATTGAGCAAGTTGAGGGACTAAACTGCTTGAAGTAACCCTGGATTGTAAACTGTCATGGTCTGTAACGGTTTTCTTCTGGGGAAGGAGAGGCGGACCAAAACGCAGCGTGGTTACTGTCTTTAATAAAGATGAACAATCTACAAAACAAGAAATGTGAAAAACCAAAAACAGCCCTATCTGGTGCAACAAACACAGAGACAAGAACAATCACCCACAAAACCAAACACAAAACAGGCTACCTGAATATGGTTCCCAATCAGAGACAATGACTAACACCTGCCTCTGATTGAGAACCATATCAGGCCAAACATAGAAATAGACAAACCAGACACACAACATAGAATGCCCACCCAGCTCACGTCTTGACCAACACTAAAACAAGGAAAACACACACGAACGATGGTCAGAACGTGACATGGTCAAAACATGTTGATACAACAGTAGCTAAGATGTGGAGAAGTCTGTCCATAATAAAGCGATGCTCTGCCTTCTTAACAACACTAACAAGCTGGAGGCATATCTCCCTCACTGACTTTAAGCACCAGCTGTCAGAGCAGTTTACCGATCATTGCACCTGTACATAGCCCATCTGTAAATAGCCCACCCAAATACCTCATCCCCATATTGTTCTTTTTTTAATCCTTTGCACCCCAGTATCTCACCATACACATTCATCTTCTGCACATCTATCACTCCAGTGTTTAATTGCTAAATTGTCATTTTTTTCACCACTATGGCCCATTTATTGCCTTACCTCCCTAATCTTCCACATTTGCACACACTGTACATAGATTTTTCTATTGTGTTATTGACTGTAAGTTTGTTTATGTGCAACTCTGTGTTGTGGTTTTTGTCGCACTGCAGTGCTTTATCTTGGCCAGGTCACAGTTGTAAATGACAACTTGTTCTCAACTAGCCTACCTGGTAAAATAAAGGTAAAATAAAAAGATTATAAAAAAATCAACAAACACAGCTAAGATGCGGAGAAGTCTGTCCATAGTAAAGCGCTGGTCTAACTTATTAACAGCACTATCAACAAGGCAGGTCCTACAGACTCTAGTTTTGTTGCACCTGGACTACTGTTCGGTAGTGTTGTCAGGTGCCACAAAGAGGGACCTGGGAAAATGACAATTGTCTCAGAACAGGGCAGCACGGCTGGCCCTTAAAAGTACACAGAGAGCTAACAATAACATAAACTACTAGCACACAGCTCAGATACCCAGCATACCCCACAAGACAAGTCACCAGAGGTCTCTTCACCATCCTCAATAACAGACTATGGGAGGCGCACAGTACAACATAGAGCCATGACTACATGGAACTCTATTCCACATCAAGTAACTGATGCAGTAGAGTCAGATTTCAAAAACAGATAAAAAACACCTTATGGAACAGCTGGGACTGTGAAGAGACACACAGGCACAGACACACATACACATGATAAGACACACACTCTACACACCCGTACACAGGATGTTGTATTGTAGAGATGTGATAGTAGAGTAGTGGCCTGAGGGAACACACTTAATGTGTCGTGAAACGTGTAATGAAATGTAATGTCATGTAATATTTTGAATTGTTTATAACTTCCTTAATGTTGCTGGACCCCAGAAGACTATCTTAGCTTAGCAGGAACTAATGGGGATCCATAATTAATACAAATACAAAAACAAATACAAATATCTAACACCTGATCTGGCTGTGTTTACCACAGCCATTAGGCTACCAGAATGGGTGTGTTTACCACAGCCATTAGGCTACCAGAATGGGTGTGTTTACCACAGCCATTAGGCTACCAGAATGAGTGTGTTTACCACAGCCAGTAGGCTACCAGAATGGGTGTGTTTACCACAGCCATTAGGCTACCAGAATGGGTGTGTTTACCACAGCCAGTAGGCTACCAGAATGGGTGTGTTTACCACAGACAGTAGGCTACCAGAATGGGTGTGTTTACCACAGCCATTAGGCTACCAGAATGGGTGTGTTTACCACAGCTAGTAGGCTACCAGAATGGGTGTGTTTACCACAACCATTAGGCTACCAGAATGAGTGTGTTTACCACAGCCATTAGGCTACCAGAATGGGTGTGTTTACCACAGCCATTAGGCTACCAGAATGGGTGTGTTTACCACAGCCATTAGGATACCAGAATGGGTGTGTTTACCACAGCCATTAGGCTACCAGAATGGGTGTGTTTACCACAGCCATTAGGCTACCAGAATGGGTGTGTTTACCACAGCCATTAGGCTACCAGAATGGGTGTGTTTACCACAGCCATTAGGCTACCAGAATGGGTGTGTTACCACAGCCATTAGGCTACCAAAATGGGTGTGTTACCACAGCCATTAGGCTACCAGAATGGGTGTGTTTACCACAGCCATTAGGCTACCAGAATGGGTGTGTTTACCACAGCTAGTAGGCTACCAGAATTGGTGTGTTTACCACAGCCATTAGGCTACCAGAATGGGTGTGTTTACCACAGCCAGTAGGCTACCAGAATGGGTGTGTTTACCACAGCCAGTAGGCTACCAGAATGGGTGTGTTTACCACAGCCAGTAGGCTACCAGAAAGGGTGTGTTTACCACAGCCATTAGGCTACCAGAATGGGTGTGTTTACCACAGCCATTAGGCTACCAGAATGGGTGTGTTTACCACAGCCAGTAGGCTACCAGAATGGGTGTGTTTACCACAGCCAGTAGGCTACCAGAATGGGTGTGTTTACCACAGCCAGTAGGCTACCAGAAAGGGTGTGTTTACCACAGCCTTTAGGCTACCAGAATGGGTGTGTGTGTGCATGTGTTTTAGCTCTACCCATTAACACTGCATGGCCAGAACTAATGTGTGCCATTTGGCCTAATTCACTGAACATGTTGTGTGTGTGAATGTGTGTGTACAGTGTGAATGTGTGTGTTCTCTGGTGTAATTCCCTAAAAATGGGTAATTGTGCCTAACTTGTGTTAAATTCGTAACTGTCAGCCAGCCAGACTGATGCAGTGATGTGGCACAGAGGACAGGAATGATGGATAGAGTGGACTGGACATGAGACGGGAGGGGAGAGAGAAAAGAGGGGGGAGATAGAGGGTGGATACAAGGAGAGAGAGACCGAGAGAGAGAGAGAAAGAGGATCAAGACAGATTGAGGGGTCTTGACAGAACAGAAGGAGGTGGAGAGAAGAGGACAGACAGACAGATACAAAATCCAAATGGGGATGGCCAGTTAGACAAGGTGAAAACCGATAGAAGGAGAGTTACGTGGGAGATAATGAACGACAGAAAGATTGACCGAGAGCAAGAACAACAACAATATATTCCAGCCGACTTCTCTCCATCCATCTGCAATCCTCTCTTAAGGATACATGGAGAGACACTTTGACTGTCTGTCTTTACTTAAACAATCTCATTTCATTTAAACCCCCGGCCTTAAAAATATAAATAATATCCTGTACTACAGACATTGACCATACTCACCTTTCTATCTACCACATGATACAAACCAACATCACAATACCCACTCCTACAACTGTATGTCCAAAACATCTTCCCCAGCTATACAGACAGCCCCCCCAACACACCAGATCTCCTCAAACACCTCTACACATTTGATCATTTTATAGAACTTAAACTCAACCCTGAGGCACGCAGAGACCATCCCATTAAACAATAGTAAAGAGTCTGTTATCCCCCCACCTTTGACCCTGGTCCTCCTTGTTAGCCAAACAGCTATCTTTGCCTGAGCAAGCAAAGTTCAACAAAACACATTTGGCTTTCTCCTTTAAATACCTGTATCCCATTATAAACATCCCAACAGTAAAAACCACCCCCAACCTCTCACACAGACATTCCAACAGAGACATTAAAAGCATAAACCTGGTGCACAGAGAAAACACATGAATCACAGTTTCTTTCATTTTACAGAAAAGACACCCCTGTCTGATTCCTGGTTCACCCCGTGCCAACCAGCTGTTAGTGGCCAGGGCTCCACGTAGAACCCTCCACTGGAGGTCCCCTGATCTCTTTGGTACTAGGGGTTTATAGAGCCCCCTCCACCTAAAACCCACCATAATCTCCGCCCCACATACCCCCTGCCACTGATGTGCCTCCTGTTAGGCTCCTAATGTTCCTAACCTTAAAGCAGAGGCTGTAGAGGGCTTTACCTCCCACATCCTCAAACTCCCCCAGACTCAGAGTGTTAAAATCTAACAAGTCCTCCAGACCCCCTTGTCAGTCTCCAGTCTCTGCCTTCACCTGCAGTGGCGGGAACATTGGTGGCCCCTCTCCCTTTGGCCTCTCCAACATCCCCCTTACCGGCTCAGACAGTGCCTCCTGGACCTCCTCCAGGAATCTCTCCAGCAGCCTAAGAGACGTTATTCCTGTTTGTTGTGTCAGGACTTCCGGGGTTTTCCACCCCTCCGCTCCCAGCAGTCTCAGGTCACCCAGCCTTTGTAAACCCGCTGCCAACAGTTGCCTCTGCAGGGTGGCCGACTGAACCGATCTCAAAGGGATGGCTGGGTTGTGGAAGATAGGCTTCTCCCACACCCACAGCCCAGGCTCCACACCCCCTTCTCGTGTGGGTCTTAGCAGCTGCCAGGCCCTCAGCATTGCAGAGTACAAATCTGAGAGACCTGCTGTACTCAGCCTCTCCAGCTTCATGAGGAACAGCTGCCGGTCCAACCCTAATCCGCCAGCTCTCCTCAGGAGCGCGCATGCTGGCTCCCTCCAGCCAACATCAGCATGGTACAGCAGTCTCTGCACCGCCTTTAGCCTGAAAGTAGCCATCCTGCTCACCAGTTCCACCAGGCCCTGTCCTCCTTCGTGAACGGTCATGTACTTTCCAAACCAAAGAAGAAGGAGCTGGGAGCATCCATCTCCTTGAGCATGGAGAACCTAGCTCTTACAAGTGGTCCCTTTGCTTTAACCTGGAAAAACTGCCCAGGTCCCTACGTAATTCAGCTAAATTAGCCTGGAGGCCTACATTGCCTTGCCCCACCATCTCTACCTCTATCTCCCCCAATACTCTCCTAGCCTCTGAGGATGAGAGAGCTGTGTACTGTTGGCAGAAAAGCCGAATTTGGACTTTCCCCACATCCCACCATTGACTCAGACTCATACTCCTCTCTTCGCTGCCCCCACCTTTCCCAAAAAGTCTGGAAACCTGAGCAAAAAGTAGCATCCTGTAAGAGCTTTACATTGAACTTCCAATAAGATGCCTGCCGGGGCCCTGGTGAAATAGACAGCCGAGCCATATGGTTATGTGATGATCTGAAAACCCCACTGGGAGAATGGTAGTTCCCAACAGCCTACTGCTCCGATTGCTAGACATGTAAAACCAATCAAGTCGGGCTGCACTCAGCCTAGCCCCAAAAACCTTCACCCATGTTTACTGTCTTGTGTTGGGATGTTTAGTTCTCCAAACATCCACTAGGTCGAACTGATTAATGATGTCCCTTAACACTCCCACTGACACTGAATGAGGCTCTTCCCCATTTCTGTCTTTTGTAAAAATCCAGTCCCCTCCGACCACCAGCGTCTCCTCAGGCGCTACATGTGAGAGTTCCTGTCAAAGACTCCCAAATAGAACCCCTCTTTCTCTCCCTGTGTTAGGCGCATACACATTTATAAAGACAAAACCCATGTTGTTAATTTCTGCTTTAACAACAAGCAGCCAACCTTTACACACCTCCTTTGAGGAGGTTTTCCAGACAGCCCCGATGCTAAAGGACTGTCTCTCCTCCACTAAGATCTGTCCCATGGCTCAACACACAGACAGACCCGGTGCTAAAGGACTGTCTCTCCTCCACTAAGATCTGCCCCATGGCTCAACACACTTGCCCCTTTTTCTTGCTATCCCACCCTCTATAGCCTGACTAGGCCCAGAATCATCTACACCACCCTCTATAGCATGACTACACCCAGCCTCAGCTACACCACCATATCTAGCATGACTACACCCAGCCTCAGCTATCCCACCATCTCTAGCCTGACTACACCCAGTCTCAGCTATCCCACCATATCTAGCCTGACTACACCCATTCTCAGCTACCCCACCATCTCTAGCCTGACTACACCCAGCCTCAGCTATCCCACCATCTCTAGCCTGACTAGGCCCAGAATCATCTACACCACCATCTCTAGCCTGACTACACCCAGCCTCAGCTACACCACCATCTCTAGCCTGACTACACCCAGCCTCAGCTACACCACCCTCTATAGCCTGACTATACCCAGCCTCCGCTACCCCACCATCTCTAGCCTGACTACACCCAGCCTCAGCTACACCACCATCTCTAGCCTGACTACACCCAGCCTCAGCTACCCCACCATCTCTAGCCTGACTACACCCAGCCTCATCTACACCACCATCCATAGCCTGACTAGGCCCAGAATCATCTACACCACCATCTCTAGCCTGACTACACCCAGCCTCAGCTACCCCACCATCTCTAGCCTGACTAGACCTAGCCTCCGCTACCCCACCATCTCTAGCCTGACTAGACCTAGCCTCCGCTACCCCACCATCTCTAGCCTGACTACACCCAGCCTCATCTACACCACCATCTCTAGCCTGACTACACCCAGCCTCAGCTACACCACCATCTCTAGCCTGACTACACCCAGCCTCAGCTACCCCACCATCTCTAGCCTGACTACACCCAGCCTCAGCTACCCCACCATCTCTAGCCTGACTACACCCAGCCTCATCTACACCACCATCTCTAGCCTGACTACACCCAGCCTCAGCTACACCACCATCTCTAGCCTGACTACACCCAGCCTCAGCTACCCCACCATCTCTAGCCTGACTAGGCCCAGCCTCTGCTACACCACCATCTCTAGCCTGACTATACCCAGCCTCATCTACACCACAATCTCTAGCCTGACTAGGCCCAGCCTCAGCTACCCCACCATCTCTAGCCTGACTACACCCAGCCTCAGCTACCCCACCATCTCTAGCCTGACTACACCCAGCCTCAGCTACCCCACCATCTCTAGCCTGACTACACCCAGCCTCAGCTACACCACCATCTCTAGCCTGACTAGACTCAGCCTCAGCAACCCCACCCTCCATAGCCTGACTAGACCCAGCCTCATCTACACCACCATCTCTAGCCTGACTATACCCAGCCTCATCTACACCACCATCTCTAGCCTGACTAGACCCAGCCTCATCTACACCACCATCCATAGCCTGACTATACCCAGCCTCATCTACACCACCATCTCTAGCCTGACTATACCCAGCCTCATCTACACCACCATCCATAGCCTGACTAGGCCCAGAATCATCTACACCACCATCTCTAGCCTGACTATACCCAGCCTCATCTACACCACCATCCATAGCCTGACTAGGCCCAGAATCATCTACACCACCATCTCTAGCCTGACTACACCCAGCCTCAGCTACCCCACCATCTCTAGCCTGACTAGACCTAGCCTCCGCTACCCCACCATCTCTAGCCTGACTAGACCTAGCCTCCGCTACCCCACCATCTCTAGCCTGACTACACCCAGCCTCATCTACACCACCATCTCTAGCCTGACTACACCCAGCCTCAGCTACACCACCATCTCTAGCCTGACTACACCCAGCCTCAGCTACCCCACCATCTCTAGCCTGACTACACCCAGCCTCAGCTACCCCACCATCTCTAGCCTGACTACACCCAGCCTCATCTACACCACCATCTCTAGCCTGACTACACCCAGCCTCAGCTACACCACCATCTCTAGCCTGACTACACCCAGCCTCAGCTACCCCACCATCTCTAGCCTGACTAGGCCCAGCCTCTGCTACACCACCATCTCTAGCCTGACTATACCCAGCCTCATCTACACCACAATCTCTAGCCTGACTAGGCCCAGCCTCAGCTACCCCACCATCTCTAGCCTGACTACACCCAGCCTCAGCTACCCCACCATCTCTAGCCTGACTACACCCAGCCTCAGCTACCCCACCATCTCTAGCCTGACTACACCCAGCCTCAGCTACCCCACCATCTCTAGCCTGACTACACCCAGCCTCAGCTACACCACCATCTCTAGCCTGACTAGACTCAGCCTCAGCAACCCCACCCTCCATAGCCTGACTAGACCCAGCCTCATCTACACCACCATCTCTAGCCTGACTATACCCAGCCTCATCTACACCACCATCTCTAGCCTGACTAGACCCAGCCTCATCTACACCACCATCCATAGCCTGACTATACCCAGCCTCATCTACACCACCATCTCTAGCCTGACTATACCCAGCCTCATCTACACCACCATCTCTAGCCTGACTAGACCCAGCCTCATCTACACCACCATCTCTAGCCTGACTAGACCCAGCCTCATCTACACCACCATCTCTAGCCTGACTATACCCAGCCTCATCTACACCACCATCTCTAGCCTGACTATACCCAGCCTCATCTACACCACCATCTCTAGCCTGACTATAGCCAGCCTCATCTACACCACCATCTCTAGCCTGACTAGGCCCAGCCTCATCTACACCACCTTCCCTGGCATGAATAGGCCCAGCTTCTGCTGTCTGCATCTCCTTACCCCCTGCACTTTGACCTTGATTTCCCCCACTGGTGCTTGTGCCCTCACCTTGTCTACGGGCTTTATGTGGGCAGGCAAAGCTCTTATGCCCCAAATCCCCACACTCAAAACACCGTAGACTATCTGTGATGGCAAACCTGCAGAGAGCCCCTCCCTGTGCCCCACTTTAAAATGCACATTTAGTTGTTGCTCATTGTTGTTCAGAAACATAAACACTTGCCTCCGGAACGAAACAACGTGCTTAACGGCATCTGCCTGAAAGCCTGCTGACAGAACACGAAACCCGCTAGCAGACTTACCAAAACGACTCAGCTCTTTCCTGATGTGGTCATCCGTAATAAACGGAGGTATATTTGCAACAACCACTCTTGTTGAAGGGGTAGAGAGAGGTGAAATTGACACCAACACATCCCTTACAAATATTCCGCTAGCAATTAGCCTACCAACCAAATTATCCCTTTTCATGAACACTTTGTTCATTCTAGAAGCAGAACGTATAAATTCAGCTCCGACCTGTTCACCGACCGCGAGCAGAACCTCCTCCACCTTAACTCCATTCTCAGGAACACACCTGAATCCATGCCGTACCGACAGCGTCTCCTCCGCACTGGGCTGAGAAGCCATCGCGCACACAGCACCTTCCAAACCCCAGGAAAGTTACTCTGTCCTCTTCCACCCAAACTTTGAAAAAACTGTGGATACCGCTAAAACAAATATTGCATTAACCCTCCACCACAGAAAATAACATGTAAAGAAAAGAATCAAGAAAGTTAGTTAGGATAGAGCCCTCCAACCCAAACACTCAAACTCCAAAAACCTCCCAGCATGCACTGCGAGAGAGAGAGAGAGAGAGAGAGAGAGAGAGAGAGGATGAGAGGGTTATGAGGGAGAGGGAGAGACAGAAAGACAGAGAGAGAGAGAGGATGAGAGGGGGGTGAGAGAGGGGTAAGGCTCAATAGGAGGAGAGGAATAGAGAGGGAGAGATAAATCATGTTTTATCTGCATTAATGTTCTTAAGCTGTGCCGGGAGCTATCGAGCTCTCCCTGGGCTTCTCTTATGTGTGTGTGTGTGTGTGTCAGTCTGTTTGTATGTGTGTGTGTCTGTTTTGTCTGTCTCAGTCTGGCCTCTGTGTGTGTGTGTCTGTCTCAGTCTAGGCTCTTGTGTGTGTGTGTGGTTGTCTGTCTCAGTCTGTGTGCATGTGTGTGTGTGTAAACTCATTAGTCTATACAAGCATCCGGGTTATAAAGGGATTAAGCAGACATGAGGACGTGTACATACCTTTACAATACAGGAGGAAGAAACACACAGAGAGAGAATACGTTGATTGAATTAGTATCATTCTGAGTACCAAGACATTTCTATTCATCCATCACATTACTCCACCATGTAAACAAACCTGACTAAGATATCAATAACAACAGCAACACATTGTTGGCTACCCGTCCTGTTGGGGGAGGAAGCAGAGAGCTGCGGGTTGGCAACACACTACATTGCTGCCTGCCATAAGATGAGGGACAGTGTCTGACAGACCAACCAACCATGTCCTCTACTGTATGCTTATTGTTGTTGTGTGGTTATTTTGATCCTTGATTATTGTTGTTACTGTTGTCCCGTTGACAGTATTGATTATTATTAATGATGTTAATGTAAATCTCCAAAGAGAGAGAGGGATGGAGAACAGAAAGAGAGAGAGAGGGATATGGAACAGAAAGAGAGAGAGAGGGATGGAGAACAGAAAGAGAGAGAGAGAGGGATGGAGAACAGAAAGAGAGAGAGAGAGGGATGGAGAACAGAAAGAGAGAGAGAGAGGGATGGAGAACAGAAAGAGAGAGAGAGAGGGATGGAGAACAGAAGGAGAGAGAGGGATGGAGAACAGAAAGAGAGAGAGAGGGATGGAGAACAGAAAGAGAGAGAGAGAGGGATGGAGAACAGAAAGAGAGAGAGAGAGAGGGATGGAGAACAGAAGGAGAGAGAGAGGGATGGAGAACAGAAAGAAAGAGAGAGAGGGATGGAGAACAGAAAGAAAGAGAGAGAGGGATGGAGAACAGAATGAATCCTTTGTCTTCCTTTTAGTTGACCCCCTGGTGTTTCCCGACCGCCAGTCTGTGTGTGTTAGCCAGTCAGTAGACTGTCCTGTCCCTGTGTGAGGATAGAGCCCCCTGGGAACACTGGCTCTGACAGAGGTGGGAATAACCCAGCATGGAATGTCCATACTGCCAACACACTGTCACCACAGCTGAGACTGAGACAGAGAGAGAGACGCGAGGGAGGGAGGGAGGGAGGGAGGGAGGGAGGGAGAGAGAGAGAGAGAGAGAGAGAGAGAGAGAGAGAGAGAGAGAGAGAGAGAGAGAGAGAGAGAGAGAGAGAGAGAGAGAGAAATGGTTATAGGAATGATGACATCTGTTTGTTTAGAACAGTCTGTATGTCATTACTCCCTGCTTGTAACTCTGGCAGACTGCATTTCTGACATTTCTAATCTCCTTCAACATTATAACAATATGATCCCAACAGATTGTGTTTGTGTGTGTTCAGTCATTGATTCACCAATCCCCAAGTATGGTGAGGTCACATGATCAGAGTGTTGATATCCGCTACACGAGCTTGGCCCGCCCGCACGCACGCACACACACACACACACACACACACACACACACACACACACACACACACACACACACACACACACACACACACACACACACACACACACACACACACACACACACACACACGCACACACACACACACACACACACACACAGCGTGGCACCTTGTGTTTGCGTCAGTTTTGTCGCAGCAAACAATCCTGCAGCAACAGGAGTTTCATCCATGATGTTGCTTGATTGGTGGTTAGGTTATCAGCTGGTCAAAATAAGGCTACATTAAAAGTGGAAAACTGTTAATATAGCTGTTTGTTAGTGTGGGTTTCCAGTCCATCTCTGTCAATCACAATGCTCATTTCCATCGGCACAGGGAAATTCTCAGCAACAAAAGAGTGATCAAATTAAGATCCTACAGCTGTATCTCCCTACATAAACCAAACAAACACAGCCCATAACATTCACAATAACCAACACTGCAGGTTTCATAGTGATGTGTGTGTGTGTGTGTGTGTTTGTGTGTGCGTGTGTGTGTGTTAGATCTCATATCAGGGACAACAACTAACGTGACCGTGAGGCGTATGACACATCCAATACTGACAGCGGCCATTTTAAGAATGTATAGAGTGCAGGAGAGAGGCATGAAAACAAAGCAATAACAGAGGAGAAAAGGATGTTGTGGAACGAGGGAACCAGGGAACGAGGAAGAGAGAAATGAAAAGCTGCAGGGACAAACAAAGAGCAAGGCCTTGGAGATGGATGGTTGCTGGGGAGGAGAAGGAGAGAGAGAAGGAGAGTCAGGGCTTTGACTTTCTAAGCAAAGAGGGACAGTGTATGTGTGTGTGTGTTGCGTGTTGCGTGTTGCGTGTTGCGTGTGTGTGTGTGTGTGTGGTGTGTGTGTGTGTGGTGTGTGTGTGTACGTGCGTGTGTGTATGTGTGGTTGTACATTTCCTGTTGTTGAATCTCACCACAACCACAGAAGCAAACTGAAAAAACAATATGAATTGAAAACAACAACATAATATCTTATTTACATTCATACTTCTCACTTCACCTCAAGTATTCCATTACGGCATCCTCTGTCGACACAATCATGTCCATTTACAATGCTAATGCTAATCTGATCTGCAGTGTGTGATTAGCACATCATGCTAACGATGCTATAATTATGTGATTATGATTATGATGAGGGTGCTTGTCTTGTTAAGACTGTTGCTGAGAGACGAGAGAGAGGATACTTGGTTAGAAGGAAATGGGTTTGTAGTGTGTGTGTGTGTCAAATGAAATGTTATTTGTCACATGCGCCGAGTACAACAGGTGTAGCCGTTACCGTGACATTGTTACTTATGAGCCGTTTCCTAACAACGCAGAGTTAAAAAATAAGAACAATTTGCTGAAAATAAAAAAGGGAATAGTAACAATAAAATAACAATAACGAGGCTGTATACACTATATATACACTATACACTATATATACACTATACACTATATATACACTATACACTATATATACACTATACACTATATATACACTATACACTATATATACACTATACACTATATATACACTATACACTATATATACACTATACACTATATATACACTATACACTATATATACACTATACACTATATATACACTATACACTATATATACACTATACACTATATATACACTACACACTATATATACACTATACACTATATTTACACTATACACTATATATACACTATACACTATATATACACTATACACTATATATACACTATACACTATATATACACTATACACTATATATGCAAAAGTATGTGGACACCCCTTTAAAGCACCACCCGTTGCTGACAGGTGGATCAAATGCAATCTCCATGCAATCTCCATAGACAAACATTGGCAGTAGAATGGCCTTACTGAAGAGCTCAGTGACTTTCACCGTCATAGGATGCCACCTTTGCAAAAAGTTAGTTTGTACAATTTCTGCCCTGCTGGAGCTGCCCCGGTCAACTGTAAGTGATGTTATTGTGAAGTGGAAACGTCTAGGAGCAACAATGGCTCAGCTGCGAAGTGGTAGGTGACACTAGCTCACAGCACGGGGACCGCTGAGTGCTGAAGCGGGTAAAAACTGTCTGTCCTCAGTTGCAACACTCACCACCAAGTTCCTCTGCCTCTGGAAGCAATAACTGCTTGTCGGGAGCTTCATGAAATGGGTTTCCATGGCCGAGCAGCCGCACACAAGCCTAAGATCTCCATGTACAATGCAAAGCTTGAGTGGTGTAAAGATCACCGCCATTGGACTCTGGAGCAGTGGAAACATGTTCTCTGGAGTGATGAATCACTCTTCACCATCTGGCAGTCCGGTGAATGAATCTTGGTTTGGTGGATGCCGTAGAATGCTACCGGCCCGAATGCATAGTGCCAACTGTAAAGTTTGGTGGAGGAGGGAATAATGGTCTGGAGCTGTTTTTCGTGGTTCGGGCTAGGACCCATAGTTCCAGTCAAGGGAAATCTTAACACTACAGCATACAATGACATTCTAGAATATTCTGTGCTTCCAAATTTGTGGCAACAGTTTGGGGAAGGCCCTTTCCAGTTACAGCATGTCAATGCCCCTGTGCACAAAGCGAGGTCCATACAGAAATGGTTTGTCGAGATCGGTATGAAAGAACTTGACTTATCACAGATGTGATGTGGGTTATCACAGTCCATGTAATGTAGGTTATCACAGTCCATGTAATGTGGGTTATCACAGCCCATGTAATGTGGGTTATAACAGTCCATATAATGTGGGTTATCACAGCCCATGTAATGTGGGTTATCACAGTCCATATAATGTGGGGTATCACAGTCCATATAATGTGGGTTATCACAGTCCCTGTAATGTGGGTTATCCCAGTCCATGTGATGTGGGTTATCACAGTCCATATAATGTGGATTATCACAGCCCATGTGATGTGGGTTATCACAGTCCATGTGATGTGGGTTATCACAGTCCATGTGATGTGGGTTATCACAGTCCCTGTAATGTGGGTTATCCCAGTCCATGTGATGTGGGTTATCCCGGTCCATGTGATGTGGGTTATCCCAGTCCATGTGATGTGGGTTATCCCAGTCCGTGTGATGTGGGTTATCCCAGTCCATGTGATGTGGGTTATCCCAGTCCATGTGATGTGGGTTATCCCAGTCCATGTGATGTGGGTTATCACAGTCCATATAATGTGGGTTATCACAGCCCATGTGATGTGGGTTATCACAGTCCATATAATGTGGGTTATAACAGTCCCTGTAATGTAGGTTATCACAGTCCATGTAATGTGGGTTATCACATCCCATGTAGTGTGGGTTATACCAGTCCCTGTAATGTAGGTTATCACAGCCCATGTAATGTGGGTAAATACCAGTCCCTGTAATGTAGGTTATCACAGCCCATGTAATGTGGGTTATACCAGTCCATGTATTGTAGGTTATCACAGTACATGTAATGTGGGTTATCACAGTCCATGTGATGTGGGTTATCACAGCCCATGTGATGTGGGTTATCACAGTCCATGTGATGTGGTTTACCACAGTCCATGTGATGTGGGTTATCACAGCCCATGTGATGTGGGTTATCACAGTCCATGTGATGTGGGTTATCACAGCCCATGTGATGTGGGTTATCACAGCCCATGTGATGTGGGTTATCACAGTCCATGTGATGTGGGTTATCACAGCCCATGTGATGTGGGTTATCACAGTCCATGAGATGTGGGTTATCACAGCCCATGTGATGTGGGTTATCACAGCCCATGTGATGTGGGTTATCACAGTCCATGTAATGTGGGTTATCACAGTCCATGTAATGTGGGTTATCACAGTCCCTGTGATGTGGGTTATCACATCCCATGTAGTGTGCGTTATCACAGCCCATGTAATGTGGGTTATACCAGTCCCTGTAATGTAGGTTATCACAGCCCATGTAATGTGGGTAAATACCAGTCCCTGTAATGTAGGTTATCACAGCCCATGTAATGTGGGTTATACCAGCCCATGTGATGTGGATTATCACAGCCCATGTAATGTGGGTTATCACAGCCCATGTGATGTGGATTATCACAGCCCATGTAATGTGGGTTATCACAGCCCATGTAATGTGGGTTATAACAGTCCCTGTAATGTAGGTTATCACAGTCCATGTAATGTAGGTTATCACAGTCTCTGTAATGTAGGTTATCACAGTCCATGTGATGTGGGTTATCACAGCCCATGTGATGTGGATTATCACAGTCCCTGTGATGTGGGTTATCACAGTCCCTGTGATGTGGGTTATCACAGTCCATGTGATGTGGGTTATCACAGCCCATGTAATGTGGGTTATCACAGCCCATGTAATGTGGGTTATCACAGTCCATGTAATGTGGGTTATCACAGTCCATGTAATGTGGGTTATCACAGTCCATGTAATGTGGGTTAACACAGTCCATGTGATGTGGGTTATCACAGTCCATGTAATGTGGGTTATCACAGCCCATATGATGTGGGTTATCACAGTCCATGTGATGTGGGTTATCACAGTCCATGTGATGTGGGTTATCACAGTCCCTGTGATGTGGGTTATCACAGCCCATGTGATGTGTGTTCGGTGGTCTTTATGGAGGATTCTGCTCGACCAATTTCCCCTTCAGAGTTGAAACAGTTTATACAGCTACTATTACTAGTCAAAGCTCAAAACGAGGGTTTCTGGTATTCTGATAGATGATAACGCCACTGCATTATACCACATGGTTGTTACATGTTCATTACATGGTCAACTCCTAGACACGCTCACGAGGAGACATGAAATCAACTCCTAGACACGCTCACTAGGAGACATGAAATCAACTCCTAGTCACGCTCACTAGGGGAAATGAAATCAACTCCTAGACACGCTCACTAGGGGAAATTAAATCAAATGGTTCAATGTAGTATGTTGTTTGGTTATTGTACGGTCATTAGTTTATATAACAGCTGTAGAACAGGGGTTATGTAGAGGTCTCCTGTCATTATGAAGACCCCCTAGCACTTCAAAGAGATGGCTGTACTGTAATGGTACACACACACACACAAACACACACACACACACACACACACACACACACACACACACACACACACACACACACACACACACACACACACACACACACACACACACACACACACACACACACACACACACACACACACACACACGGTATGCTCCCCTGCCTTTTGACTACGGCTCCCCTTGAGAAACACACAGTATGACAGCAGGTCTTTCTGTTCATCACAGGGGGGGCCGCTTGTCCTGTAACACCACCTGACAGTGGACCTATAGTCACATAACACTGCCTGATTAACTTCAGTCCCCATCCCTCTTCTCTTCCTGTCAGCCCCTCAGGGATCAAAGCAAAATGGCCGACAAGGAGGTCTCGCTTTGATCATGACGAGAGACGAGGATATGAACCATGCATGGGCCTCAGGGGAGAAGGTGTGTGTGTGGATGTGTTTGTCCACCCGGGCCATGCTAGCATGCAGTCATGCTAAACCAGAACACAAGACCTTTCGCAGCACACTCAGTGAGTCACTGGGGCAACAATTAGCAGCACACAGTATACCTAGTTTCCGTGACAACGAGAGCCAAATTAAAACACGCCATAGGGGATTGACCAAGCTAGGACAAATCTGAAAAACACATGGAATCATGAATAAACCAAACTTGATAAACAAGAAAACTTTTCAGAAACAAAGGAAGACCACTTAGAAAACTACGGGGAGAGAAAAGGACCATTTCAGTCCATTTTCAATGTTTTTGTTTACCTGAGTGTCTACCTGTGTCCCAATCACCCCAACGCATTACCGTGGAGACACACAAGCTACAAAACCTCCTCATAAATGATGGAATGAGGAAATCAAAGTGACGGAGGAGTGTGTAAAGGTTTAATGCAATGATAATGAAAAAAGAGAGAAACGGGAGCAACGCTAAGCTTCCTGGAGTGTTGTTGTGTTGATATGCACGTGGAGCGGCCTACTCTTTGGAAAGGTTCCACAGGAGACCAGTTGAACTACAGGGAAGGCTGTTGAATCTCTCTCTCTCTCTCTCTCTCTCTCTCTCTATATATATATATATATATATATATAGAGAGAGAGAGAGCGCTATATATATATATATATAGAGAGAGAGAGATAGAGCTGGAAGAATAAGGGAGGGGTGTTTTAGATGTTGAAGGTATATATATGTATATATATATATATATATATATATATATATATATTTATATAGAGAGAGAGGTGGAGTAGGTGTAATGTGTTTTTGTGATGGTAGCAGTATATATATATATATATATATATATATATATATATATATATATATATATATATAGAGAGAGAGAGAGCGGAGTAGGTGTAATGTGTTATTGTGATGGTAGCAGTATAGATATATAAATATATATATATATAGAGAGAGAGGTGGAGTAGGTGTCATGTGTTATTGTGATGGTAGCAGTATATATATATATATATATATATATAGAGAGAGAGAGAGGTGGAGTAGGTGTCATGTGTTATTGTGATGGTAGCAGTATATATATATATATAGAGAGAGAGGTGGAGTAGGTGTAATGTGTTATTGTGATGGTAGCAGTATATATATAGAGAGAGAGGTGGAGTAGGTGTAATGTGTTATTGTGATGGTAGCAGTATATATATATATAGAGAGAGAGAGAGATAGGTAGAGTAGGTGTAATGTGTTATTGTGATGGTAGCAGTAATATAGCAGTAATATATATAGCAGTAATATATATATATATATATATATAGAGAGAGAGAGGTGGAGAAGGTGTAATGTGTTATTGTGATGGTAGCAGTATATATATATATATATATATAGAGAGAGAGATAGGTAGAGTAGGTGTAATGTGTTATTGTGATGGTAGCAGTAATATATATATATATATATAGAGAGAGAGGTGGAGTAGGTGTAATGTGTTATTGTGATGGTAGCAGTAATATATATATATATATATAGAGAGAGAGGTGGAGTAGGTGTAATGTGTTATTGTGATGGTAGCAGTATATATATATATATATATATATATATATATATATAGAGAGAGAGGTGGAGTAGGTGTAATGTGTTATTGTGATGGTAGCAGTATATATATATATATATAGAGAGAGAGGTGGAGTAGGTGTCATGTGTTATTGTGATGGTAGCAGTATATATATATATATATAGAGAGAGGTGGAGTAGGTGTCATGTGTTATTGTGATGGTAGCAGTATATATATATATATATAGAGAGAGAGAGGTGGAGTAGGTGTCATGTGTTATCGTGATGGTAGCAGTATATATATATATATATATATATATAGAGAGAGAGAGAGAGGTGGAGTAGGTGTCATGTGTTATCGTGATGGTAGCAGTATATATATATATATATATATATAGAGAGAGAGAGAGGTGGAGTAGGTGTCATGTGTTATCGTGATGGTAGCAGTATATATATATATATATATATATAGAGAGAGAGAGAGGTGGAGTAGGTGTCATGTGTTATTGTGATGGTAGCAGTATATATATATATATATAGAGAGAGAGGTGGAGTAGGTGTCATGTGTTATTGTGATGGTAGCAGTATATATATATATATATATATATATATATATATATATAGAGAGAGAGAGGTGGAGTAGGTGTCATGTGTTATCGTGATGGTAGCAGTATCTATATATATATATATATATATATATATATAGAGAGAGAGAGAGAGAGAGAGAGGTGGAGTAGGTGTAATGTGTTATTGTGATGGTAGCAGTATATATATATATATATATATATATATATATATAGAGAGAGAGGTGGAGTAGGTGTCATGTGTTATTGTGATGGTAGCAGTATATATATATATATAGAGAGAGAGGTGGAGTAGGTGTAATGTGTTATTGTGATGGTAGCAGTATATATATATATATATATTGTTATGTACTTGAGTGAAGACCCAAAAGCGGTTTTAACAGAAAACAGAGTTCTTTAATGAAAAACAGGAATGGCATAAATCCTCTTCCAACGTAGTCAATGGAACAAAAAGAACGTTAGTATAATGCAGGATGCACCTGCCAGGCAGACTCCGACAGGATAGGACAAGGTGGAAGCAAACGGGACGACAGCTTGCTTCTGGCATCAAAAACACAAACAAGAATCAGACACCGAAAGTAGCAGGAACAGAGAGAGAAATAGAGACCTAATCAGAGGGAGAAGAGAGAACAGGTGGGAAAGAGTGGATGAGCTAGTTAGGGTAGATGTAGAACAGCTGAAGAATGAGAGACAGAGAAGGTAACCTAAAAAGACCAGCAGAGAGAGACAGAGTGAAGAGAAAGGACAGGAACAGACATAACAAGACATGACAGTACCCCCCCCCCACTCACCGAGCGCCTCCTGGCGCACTCGAGGAGGAAACCTGGCGGCAACGGAGGAAATCATCGATCAGCGAACGGTCCAGCACGTCCCGAGAGGGAACCCAACTCCTCTCCTCAGGACCGTACCCCTCCCAATCCACTAGGTACTGATGACCACGGCCCCGAGGGCGCATGTCCAAAATCTTACGAACCCTGTAGATGGGTGCGCCCTCGACAAGGATGGGGGGGAGGGACGAGCGGGGGCGCGAAGAACGGGCTTAACACAGGAGACATGGAAGACCGGGTGAACGCGACGAAGATAGCGGGAGAAGAAGTCGCACTGCGACAGGATTAATGACCTGAGAAATACGGAACGGACCAATGAACCGCGGGGCCAACTTGCGAGAAGCTGTCTTAAGGGGAAGGTTCTGAGTGGAGAGCCATACTCTCTGACCGCAACAATATCTAGGACTCTTGGTCCTACGCTTATTAGCGGCCCTCACAGTCTGCGCCCTATTACGGCAAAGTGCCGACCTGACCCCCTTCCAGGTGCGCTCGCAACGCTGGACAAAAGCCTGAGCGGAGGGGACGCAGGACTCGGCGAGCTGAGATGAGAACAGCGGAGGCTGGTACCCGAGGCTACTCTGAAAAGGGGATAGACCGGTAGCAGACGAGGGAAGCGAGTTGTGGGCGTACTCTGCCCAGGGAGCTGTTCTGACCAAGACGCAGGGTTACGAAAAGAAAGACTGCGTAAAATGCGACCAACAGTCTGATTGGCCCGTTCGGCTTGACCGTTAGACTGGGGATGAAAGCCGGACGAGAGACTGACGGAAGCCCCAATCAAACGGCAAAACTCCCTCCAAAATTGAGACGTGAACTGCGGGCCTCTGTCGGAAACGACGTCAGACGGAAGGCCATGAATTCGGAAAACATTCTCGATAATGATCTGAGCCGTCTCCTTAGCAGAAGGGAGCTTATCGAGAGGAATGAAATGAGCCGCCTTAGAGAATCTATCGACAACCGTAAGAATAACTGTCTTCCCCGCTGAAGAGGGCAGTCCGGTGATAAAATCTAAAGCGATGTGAGACCACGGTCGAGAGGGAATGGGAAGCGGTCTGAGACGGCCGGCAGGAGGAGAGTTCCCAGATTTAGTCTGCGCGCAGACCGAACAAGCGGCGACAAATCGACGCGCGTCACGTTCCCGAGTGGGCCACCAGAAACGCTGGCGAATGGAAGCGAGCGTACCCCGAACGCCGGGGTGGCCGGCTAACTTGGCAGAGTGGGCCCACTGAAGAACGGCCGGACGAGTAGGAACGGGAACGAACAGAAGGTTCCTAGGACAAGCTCGCGGCGACGGAGTGTGAGCGAGTGCTTGCTTTACCTGCCTCTCAATTCCCCAGACAGTCAACCCGACAACACGCCCCGCAGGGAGAATCCCCTCGGGGTCGGTGGAGACCTCAGGAGAACTGAAGAGACGAGATAAAGCATCAGGCTTGGTGTTCTTTGAGCCCGGACGATAAGAAATAACAAACTCGAAACGAGCGAAAAACAGAGCCCAACGAGCCTGACGCGCATTAAGTCGTTTGGCTGAACGGATGTACTCAAGGTTCCTATGGTCAGTCCAAACGACAAAAGGAACGGTCGCCCCCTCCAACCACTGTCGCCATTCGCCTAGGGCTAAGCGGATGGCGAGCAGTTCGCGATTACCAACATCATAGTTACGTTCTGACGGCGATAAGCGATGAGAGAAAAACGCGCAAGGATGGACCTTGCCGTCAGAGAGAGAGCGCTGAGAAAGAATGGCTCCCACGCCCACCTCTGACGCGTCAACCTCAACAACAAACTGACTAGAGATGTCAGGTGTAACAAGAATAGGCGCGGATGTAAAACGATTCTTAAGAAGATCAAAAGCTCCCTGGGCGGAAACGGACCACTTAAAGCACGTCTTAACAGAAGTAAGGGCTGTGAGGGGAGCTGCCACCTGACCGAAATTACGGATGAAACGACGATAGAAATTAGCGAAGCCCAGAAAGCGCTGCAGCTCGACGCGTGACTTAGGAACGGGCCAATCAATGACAGCCTGGACCTTAGCGGGATCCATCTTAATGCCCTCAGCGGAAATAACGGAACCGAGAAAAGGGACAGAGGCGGCATGAAAAATGCACTTCTCAGCCTTCACATAAAGACAGTTCTCCAAAAGGCGCTGGAGGACGCGTCGCACGTGCTGAACATGAATCGAGAGAGACGGAGAAAAAATCAGGATATCGTCCATGTAAACGAAAACAAAAATGTTCAGCATGTCTCTCAGGACGTCGTTAACTAGTGCCTGAAAGACAGCTGGAGCGTTAACGAGGCCGAAAGGAAGAACCCGGTATTCAAAGTGCCCTAACGGAGTGTTAAACGCCGTTTTCCACTCGTCCCCCTCCCTGATGCGCACGAGATGGTAGGCGTTACGAAGGTCCAATTTGGTGAAAAACCTGGCTCCCTGCAGGATCTCGAAGGCTGAAGACATAAGAGGAAGCGGATAACGATTCTTAACTGTTATGTCATTCGGCCCTCGATAATCCACGCATGGGCGCAGGGACCCGTCCTTCTTCTGAACAAAAAAAACCCCGCTCCGGCGGGAGAGGAGGAGGAGACTATGGTACCGGCGTCGAGCGAAACCGACAAATAATCCTCGAGAGCCTTACGTTCGGGAGCCGACAGAGAGTATAATCTACCCCGGGGGGGAGTAGTTCCCGGAAGGAGATCAATACTACAGTCATACGACCGGTGTGGAGGGAGAGAAGTGGCCTTGGAACGACTGAACACCGTGCGCAGATCGTGATACTCCTCCGGCACCCCTGTCAAATCGCCAGGCTCCTCCTGTGAAGAAGAGACAGAAGAAACAGGAGGGATAGCAGACATTAAACAGGTCACATGACAAGAAACATTCCAGGATAGGATAGTATTACTAGACCAATTAATAGAAGGGTTATGGCGCACTAGCCAGGGATGACCCAAAACAACAGGTGTAAAAGGTGAACGAAAAATTAAAAAAGAAATGGTTTCGCTATGATTACCAGAGACAGTGAGGGTTAAAGGCAGCGTCTCACGCTGAATCTTGGGGAGAGAACTACCATCTAAAGCGAACAAGGCCGTGGGCTCCCCTAACTGTCTGAGAGGAATGTCATGTTCCCGAGCCCAGGTCTCGTCCATAAAACAGCCCTCCGCCCCAGAGTCTATCAAGGCACTGCAGGAAGCAGATGAACCGGGCCAGCGGAGATGGACCGGAAAGGTAGTGCGTGATCCAGAAGGAGAGGCCTGAGTAGTTGCGCTCACCAGTAGCCCTCCTCTTACTGATGAGCTCTGGCTTTTACTGGACATGAGGTGACAAAATGACCAGCGGAGCCGCAGTAGAGACAGAGGCGATTGGTGATTCTCCGTTCCCTCTCCTTGGCCGAGATGCGGATACCCCCCAGCTGCATAGGCTCAGCATCCGAGCCGGCGGAGGAGGGTGGCAGTGATGCGGCAGGTGGCAGTGATGTGGAGAGGGGAGCAACGGAGAACGCGAGCTCCTTTCCACGAGCTCGGCGACGAAGATCAAACCGTCGCTCTATGCGAATAGCGAGAGCTATTAAGGAGTCCAGACTGGAAGGAACCTCCCGGGAGAGGATCTCATCCTTAACCTCGACGAGGAGACCCTCCAGAAAACGAGCGAGCAAAGCCGGCTCGTTCCAGTCACTAGAGGCAGCGAGAGTGCGAAACTCAATAGAATAATCCGTTATGGATCGATTCCCCTGACATAGGGAAGACAGGGCCCTGGAAGCCTCCTCCCCAAAAACAGAACGGTCAAAAACCCGTATCATCTCCTCCTTAAAGTCCTGATACTGGTTAATACACTCAGCCCTCGCCTCCCAGATTGCCGTGCCCCACTCACGCGCCCGTCCGGGTAAGGAGAGAAATGACGTAGGCGATGCGGGCTGCGCTCCTGGAGTAAGTGTTGGGCTGGAGAGAGAACACCACATCACACTGAGTGAGGAATGAGCGGCACTCAGTGGGCTCCCCAGAGTAACACGGCGGGTTGTTGATCCTGGGCTCCGGAGACTCGGAAACCCTGGAAGTGGGCGGTGGATCGAGGTGGAGTTGGTGAACCTGTCTTGTGAGGTCGGAGACTTGGACGGCCAGGGTCTCAACGGCATGTCGAGCAGCAGACAATTCCTCCTCGTGTCTGCCTAGCATCGCTCCCTGGATCTCGACGGCGGAGTGAAAAGGGTCCGGAGCCGCTGGGTCCATTCTTGGTCTGATTCTTCTGTTATGTACTTGAGTGAAGACCCAAAAGCGGTTTTAACAGAAAACAGAGTTCTTTAATGAAAAACAGGAATGGCATAAATCCTCTTCCAACGTAGTCAATGGAACAAAAAGAACGTTAGTATAATGCAGGATGCACCTGCCAGGCAGACTCCGACAGGATAGGACAAGGTGGAAGCAAACGGGACGACAGCTTGCTTCTGGCATCAAAAACACAAACAAGAATCAGACACCGAAAGTAGCAGGAACAGAGAGAGAAATAGAGACCTAATCAGAGGGAGAAGAGAGAACAGGTGGGAAAGAGTGGATGAGCTAGTTAGGGGAGATGTAGAACAGCTGAAGAATGAGAGACAGAGAAGGTAACCTAAAAAGACCAGCAGAGAGAGACAGAGTGAAGAGAAAGGACAGGAACAGACATAACAAGACATGACATATATAGAGAGAGAGAGGTGGAGTAGGTGTCATGTGTTATTGTGATGGTAGCAGTATATATATATATATATATATATATATATAGAGAGAGAGAGGTGGAGTAGGTGTCATGTGTTATTGTGATGGTAGCAGTATATATATATATATAGAGAGAGAGAGGTGGAGTAGGTGTCATGTGTTATTGTGATGGTAGCAGTATATATATATATATAGAGAGAGAGAGGTGGAGTAGGTGTCATGTGTTATTGTGATGGTAGCGGTATATATATATATATATATAGAGAGAGAGGTGGAGTAGGTGTCATGTGTTATTGTGATGGTAGCAGTATATATATATATATAGAGAGAGAGAGGTGGAGTAGGTGTCATGGTGTCATGTTATTGTGATGGTAGCGGTATATATATATATATATATATATATATATATATATATATAGAGAGAGAGAGAGAGAGGTGGAGTAGGTGTCATGTGTTATTGTGATGGTAGCAGTATATATATATATATATAGAGAGAGAGAGAGGTGGAGTAGGTGTCATGTGTTATTGTGATGGTAGCAGTATATATATATATATATATATATAGAGAGAGAGAGGTGGAGTAGGTGTCATGTGTTATTGTGATGGTAGCAGTAATATATATATATATATATATAGAAAGAGAGAGGTGGAGTAGGTGTCATGTGTTATTGTGATGGTAGCAGTATATATATATATATATAGAGAGAGAGAGAGGTGGAGTAGGTGTCATGTGTTATTGTGATGGTAGCAGTATATATATATATAGAGAGAGAGAGGTGGAGTAGGTGTCATGTGTTATTGTGATGGTAGCAGTATATATATATATAGAGAGAGAGAGGTGGAGTAGGTGTCATGTGTTATTGTGATGGTAGCAGTATATATATATATATAGAGAGAGAGAGTGGAGTAGGTGTCATGTGTTATTGTGATGGTAGCAGTATATATATATATATAGAGAGAGAGAGAGGTGGAGTAGGTGTCATGTGTTATTGTGATGGTAGCAGTATATATATATATATAGAGAGAGAGAGAGGTGGAGTAGGTGTCATGTGTTATTGTGATGGTAGCAGTATATATATATATATATATATATATATAGAGAGAGAGGTGGAGTAGGTGTCATGTGTTATCGTGATGGTAGCAGTATATATATATATATATATATAGAGAGAGAGAGAGGTGGAGTAGGTGTAATGTGTTATTGTGATGGTAGCAGTATATATATATATATAGAGAGAGAGAGGTGGAGTAGGTGTCATGTGTTATTGTGATGGTAGCAGTATATATATATATATATATAGAGAGAGAGAGGTGGAGTAGGTGTCATGTGTTATTGTGATGGTAGCAGTATATATATATATATATATAGAGAGAGAGAGGTGGAGTAGGTGTCATGTGTTATTGTGATGGTAGCAGTATATGTATATATATATATAGAGAGAGGTGGAGTAGGTGTCATGTGTTATTGTGATGGTAGCAGTATATATATATATATATATATATATATATATATATATATATATATATATATATATAGAGAGAGAGGTGGAGTAGGTGTCATGTGTTATCGTGATGGTAGCAGTATATATATATATATATATATATATAGAGAGAGAGAGGTGGAGTAGGTGTAATGTGTTATTGTGATGGTAGCAGTATATATATATATATAGAGAGAGAGGTGGAGTAGGTGTCATGTGTTATTGTGATGGTAGCAGTATATATATATATATATAGAGAGAGAGGTGGAGTTGGTGTCATGTGTTATTGTGATGGTAGCAGTATATATATATATATATAGAGAGAGAGAGGTGGAGTAGGTGTCATGTGTTATTGTGATGGTAGCAGTATATGTATATATATATATAGAGAGAGGTGGAGTAGGTGTCATGTGTTATTGTGATGGTAGCAGTATATATATATATATATATATATATATATATATATATATAGAGAGAGGTGGAGTAGGTGTCATGTGTTATCGTGATGGTAGCAGTATATATATATATATATATATATAGAGAGAGAGAGAGGTGGAGTAGGTGTAATGTGTTATTGTGATGGTAGCAGTATATATATATATATAGAGAGAGAGAGGTGGAGTAGGTGTCATGTGTTATTGTGATGGTAGCAGTATATATATATATATATATATAGAGAGAGAGAGGTGGAGTAGGTGTCATGTGTTATTGTGATGGTAGCAGTATATATATATATATATAGAGAGAGAGAGGTGGAGTAGGTGTCATGTGTTATTGTGATGGTAGCAGTATATATATATATATATAGAGAGAGAGAGGTGGAGTAGGTGTCATGTGTTATTGTGATGGTAGCAGTATATATATATATATATAGAGAGAGAGAGGTGGAGTAGGTGTCATGTGTTATTGTGATGGTAGCAGTATATGTATATATATATATAGAGAGAGGTGGAGAAGGTGTCATGTGTTATTGTGATGGTAGCAGTATATATATATATATATATATATATATATATATATATAGAGAGAGAGAGGTGGAGTAGGTGTCATGTGTTATTGTGATGGTTGCAGTATATATATATATATATATATATATATATATATATATATATATATATATAGAGAGAGAGAGGTGGAGTAGGTGTCATGTGTTATTGTGATGGTAGCAGTATATATATATATATATATATATATATAGAGAGAGAGGTGGAGTAGGTGTCATGTGTTATTGTGATGGTAGCAGTATATATATATATATATAGAGAGAGAGAGGTGGAGTAGGTGTCATGTGTTATTGTGATGGTAGCAGTATATATATATATATATATATAGAGAGAGGGGTGGAGTAGGTGTCATGTGTTATTGTGATGGTAGCAGTATATATATATATATATATATATATATATATAGAGAGAGGGGTGGAGTAGGTGTCATGTGTTATTGTGATGGTAGCAGTATATATATATATATATAGAGAGAGAGGTGGAGTAGGTGTCATGTGTTATTGTGATGGTAGCAGTATATATATATATATATATATAGAGAGAGGGGTGGAGTAGGTGTCATGTGTTATTGTGATGGTAGCAGTATATATATATATATATATATATATATATAGAGAGAGGGGTGGAGTAGGTGTCATGTGTTATTGTGATGGTAGCAGTATATATATATATATATATATATATATATATATATAGAGAGAGAGGTGGAGTAGGTGTAATGTGTTATTGTGATGGTAGCAGTATATATATATATATATATAGAGAGAGAGGTGGAGTAGGTGTCATGTGTTATTGTGTAGAGGACTGTGCTGAGCTGGAGACAGTTCCTGAGTTCAGCCTCTCCACAGTATATCTCAACCTCCCACAGGGGACAGTACTGCCAAGGGCACTGTGCTGCTGACACCTGCTAGAGTTAGAGTAGAGACACACACACACACACACACACACACACACACACACACACACACACACACACACACACACACACACACACACACACACACACACACACACACACACACACACACACGGAAGCACACACATACACACTTGCACATTCATTGCAAAAAAAGACACACACACACACTGTGGGGCTGATGGGAAGCGTCGCTGACACATATCCCTGGGGACTAATGCAGCGTGAACCACAGACATGGTCTCAGCTGTATGCACCCACACACACACATACTGTACACACATACACACACACTGTACACACATACACACACACTGTACACACATACACACACACTGTACACACATACACACACACTGTACACACATACACACACACTGTACACACACATACACACATACTGTACACACATACACACACACTGTACACACACATACACACATACTGTACACACACATACACACATACTGTACACACATACACACACATACTGTACACACACATACACACATACTGTACACACATACACACACATACTGTACACACATACACACACATACTGTACACACACACACACACACATACTGTAAACACATACACACACATACTGTACAGACATACACACATACTGTACACACATACACATACTGTACACTCATACACACATACTGTACACACATACACACACATACTGTACACACATACACACACATACTGTACACACATACACACACATACTGTACACACACACACATACTGTACACACACACACACATACTGTACACACACACACACATACACATACTGTACACACATA
>NW_027011617.1:7500-20000 GCF_036934945.1 Oncorhynchus masou masou | reverse complement strand
TCCTTGTCTGAGGAGAGAGAGAGAGAGAGAGAGAGAGAGAGAGAGAGAGAGAGAGAGAGAGAGAGAGAGAGAGAGAGAGAGGGAGAGAGGGAGAGGGAGAGGGGGAGGGAGGGAGGGAGGGAGGGAAGAACAGAGCGAGGGTACTACAGAAGAATGATAGCACATCCAATGTCCCCTCTCCTCCACCTCTCAGGCAATCCCCACAACTCACCCAAACCAGTTTACAAGTTTTCCTGAGAAGTCAGAAAGGCATCCACTACCCCAGAACACTATTAGAAGTCTAGCCGGTACAATATAATGTATAACTCTAAAATAGTGTGTGTGTGTGTGTGTGTGTATGTGTTTTGGTGAGAGAGAGAGAGAGGGAGGGAAATGAAAATCTGGCAGAATATAATGTATCACAATAAAGGAAAGAGGAGAAATGTAATATTTTAACTGTGGTGTCAGGGGAGGTTTTTCTACCAGCTTCCTGTATTAATCTGACTGTGTAAAAGACACTGGGTATTGTGGCAAGCCGTATCAGGCCAAGGCAGAGGAGAAATGCCATATGCTCCATAGAATAGTGTATGATGTAATGCCCTGGGTATTACATCAGTCGCCTTCCAGACATGCCTCCATCCCTCTCCTTGCCCCAGCCTGGGCTCGAACCAGGGACCGTCTGAACACATTAACAACTGCCTCCCACAAAGCATCGGAACCTATCGCTCCACAAACACCGCAAGGGAAACAACTACTTCAAGGTCTCAGAGTGAGTGATGTCACCGATTGAAACGCTACTAACGCGCACCGCTAACTAGCTAGCCATTACACACTGGTTACATAGGCACAGATCTGGGATCAGCTTACCCTCCCCAATTCTAACCTCTCATGCAATGATAAAACCCCAAAACTGACCTTGAATCAGTGTCTAGGGCCAACGTAATCCAACTTGTGATACAACCATGCAGGTCCTTATTTTAAAAGAGAATGTGTTCTCACACTGCACACACACACACACACACACACACACACACACACACACACACACACACACACACACACACACACACACACACACACACACACACACACACACATAGAGAACCAGAGCGCCAACCCCATTAAGCAGAGATCAGCCAGTCCAATGATTAAAGAGCTTGAGGGAATCTGACCAATCAGCAAACAATAAGCAGGCCATGCAAATGAGTATGCAAATGCATAGCGGAATGCCGCGAGACAATAGGTTGGAACCACATTGTATGCAAATTACGTTTTAACTTGATGGATGCCCAGTTTCTGCACTACGTGTTGAGGTCACAGGGTAGGGGATATTGTGTGTGTGTGTTAGATCTGTTGCCTGTTCAGTTTCTGGTGTATAGGATTATACTAAACTGGGAGAAAGAGAGAGCAAGAGAGAGACAGAGAAAGATAAAGAGGGAGGGAGGGAGGGAGGGAGGATGTAGGGAGAGAGTGAGCGAGTGAGTGAGAGAGAGAGGGATGAAGAGGGAGGGAGGGAGGATGTAGGGAGAGAGTGAGTGAGTGAGCAGAGAGAGGGATGAAGAGGGAGGGAGGGAGCAGAGAGAGGGATGAAGAGGGAGGGATGAAGAGGGGGGGAGGGAGGGAGCAGAGAGGGGGATGAAGAGAAGGAAGACTGAAAAAATGTCAGTGGGAAATTAGAGAAACTGAGAGAACAGTGAACGGAAAAGAGAGGACAAAGTGAGAGAGAGAGAGAGAGAGAGAAAGAAAGAGAGGGAGACAGAGAGAGAGAGGGAAAGAGGGAGAGGGAGACAGAGAGAGAGAGAGGGAGAGGGAGACAGAGAGAGAGATTGAAAGAGGGAGAGGGAGACAGAGAGAGAGAGAGAGGGAGAGGGAGACAGAGAGAGAGAGTGAAAGAGGGAGAGGGAGACAGAGAGAGAGAGAGGGAAAGAGGGAGAGGGAGACAGAGAGAGAGAGAGGGAGAGGGAGACAGAGAGAGAGGGAAAGAGGGAGAGGGAGACAGAGAGAGAGAGAGGGAGAGGGAGACAGAGAGAGAGAGAGGGAAAGAGGGAGAGGGAGACAGAGGGAGAGGGAGACAGAGAGAGAGAGGGAAAGAGGGAGAGGGAGACAGAGAGAGAGAGAGGGAGAGGGAGAGGGAGACAGAGAGAGAGAGGGAAAGAGGGAGAGGGAGACAGAGAGAGAGAGGGAAAGAGGGAGAGGGAGACAGAGAGAGAGAGAGAGAGGGAGAGGGAGACAGAGAGAGAGAGTGAAAGAGGGAGAGGGAGACAGAGAGAGAGAGGGAAAGAGGGAGAGGGAGACAGAGAGAGAGAGAGAGGGAGAGGGAGACAGAGAGAGAGAGTGAAAGAGGGAGAGGGAGACAGAGAGAGAGAGGGAAAGAGGGAGAGGGAGACAGAGAGAGAGAGGGAAAGAGGGAGAGGGAGACAGAGAGAGAGAGAGGGAGAGGGAGACAGAGAGAGAGAGAGAGAGAGAGAGAGGGAAAGAGGGAGAGGGAGACAGAGAGAGGGAGAGGGAGACAGAGAGAGAGAGAGAGAGGGAAAGAGACAGCTACACGAGGGACAGAGGTATATTCATTGTTTATTTGTATGTGAGAGACGCCCATAGAGGCCTTTAACTCTTGGCTCTCAGGCCTGGCTATGATACCAGTCTCTCATTGTAACAGATCAATTAAACCCTCTGCTAAGAGCTCCCCTAACATCCAGTAAGCCCCACAGATCCCCTCAGTCACCTGCCAGCAAATGCCCCAACAGGGGACTCCATCCTGGGCCTGGCTTTCAACTTACATCCCCTGGGTCTCGATCAGGGTTTCCTTCAGGAAAATGTAGCTCCGGACAACATGACCAAAAACATTTCAATTGTATGTCTATTTGAAAAATGGCCCTATACCTCTATGCATTGGGTGCATAACCCATTAGGGCCTCCTCACACGGGGCGCAGAATGACACAACCCACATTTAGGAGGATGGCAAAGCATCTTCAGAGAACATTCAAGTCATATAATGAAGCAGCCAATAATACCACATTTCCAAACATTTGCCAAAATGCAATTTACGGGTATAAAACATTCTAAATAGAGCACCTGGGAAAACATCATTCTGAACAACGTACTTGATAGCTGTTCCAGATGTGACAGAGATAAAAATCTATTTTAGAAACTTTGAAAGAGGAGGGGATCTAAAGATGCAACAGCTAGGATGGGTTACTAATATGACTAGGATGGGTTACTAATATGACTAGGATGGGTTACTAATATGACTAGGATGGGTTACTAATATAACTAGGATGGGTTACTAATATAACTAGGATGGGTTACTAATATAACTAGGATGGGTTACTAATATAACTAGGATGGGTTACTAATATAACTAGGATAGGTTACTAATATGACTAGGATGGGTTACTAATATGACTAGGATGGGTTACTAATATAACTAGGATGGGTTACTAATATAACTAGGATGGGTTACTAATATAACTAGGATGGGTTACTAATATAACTAGGATGGGTTACTAATATAACTAGGATGGGTTACTAATATGACTAGGATGGGTTACTAATATAACTAGGATGGGTTACTAATATGACTAGGATGGGTTACTAATATAACTAGGATGGGTTACTAATATAACTAGGATGGGTTACTAATATAACTAGGATGGGTTACTAATATAACTAGGATGGGTTACTAATATAACTAGGATGGGTTACTAATATAACTAGGATGGGTTACTAATATGTCTAGGATGGGTTACTAATACGACTAGGATGGGTTACTAATATAACTAGGATGGGTTACTAATATAACTAGGATGGGTTACTAATATGACTAGGATGGGTTACTAATACGACTAGGATGGGTTACTAATATAACTAGGATGGGTTACTAATATAACTAGGATGGGTTACTAATATAACTAGGATGGGTTACTAATATAACTAGGATGGGTTACTAATATGACTAGGATGGGTTACTAATATAACTAGGATGGGTTACTAATATAACTAGGATGGGTTACTAATATAACTAGGATGGGTTACTAATATAACTAGGATGGGTTACTAATATAACTAGGATGGGTTACTAATATAACTAGGATGGGTTACTAATATGACTAGGATGGGTTACTAATATAACTAGGATGGGTTACTAATATAACTAGGATGGGTTACTAATATAACTAGGATGGGTTACTAATATGACTAGGATGGGTTACTAATATAACTAGGATGGGTTACTAATATAACTAGGATGGGTTACTAATATGACTAGGATGGGTTACTAATATAACTAGGATGGGTTACTAATATGACTAGGATGGGTTACTAATATAACTAGGATGGGTTACTAATATAACTAGGATGGGTTACTAATATGACTAGGATGGGTTACTAATATAACTAGGATGGGTTACTAATATGACTAGGATGGGTTACTAATATGACTAGGATGGGTTACTAATATATCTAGGATGGGTTACTAATATAACTAGGATGGGTTACTAATATAACTAGGATGGGTTACTAATATGACTAGGATGGGTTACTAATATAACTAGGATGGGTTACTAATATGACTAGGATGGGTTACTAATATAACTAGGATGGGTTACTAATATAACTAGGATGGGTTACTAATATGACTAGGACTGGGCCTTTGGCTTCTGGTGTCACATTCGTCGTAAGGAGGAGACCAAGACGCAGTGTGATACAAATACATACTCTTTAATAAACGAAGAAACACTAAACAACCGTGACGCTATACTAAACCACATGCTGACACAGCAAACTACACAGACAATAACCCACAAACTATCCAAGGCATATGGCGACCTAAATATGGTCGCCAATCAGAGACAACGATAAACATCTGCCTCTGATTGAGAACCAATCTAGGCAACCATAGACATAAAAACACCTAGACTGGAAAATCCCCATAAACATACAAAAACCCTAGACAAGGGTAAACACATATATCACCCTCGTCACACCCTGACCTAACCAAAATAATAAAGATAACAAAGATAACTAAGGTCAGGGCGTGACATCTGGACAATGAAAGAAAGTCGATATGAAAACCAACAGGAGACATAGTCCAAATAGGGAAGTAAATGGAACTACATTTACCAAAATTACATGATTACTCCTTACAGAAATAAATAGACTCCTTCCAAATACTCATCAGAAACCAAGACTTAGCCACAGAGGAATCGAGGATCATTAGGTTCTTCACAAAATGTTATGTGGGTTGTTTCAAATCACAAGCTAGTAGTCCTATGCCTATTTGGGAAGCCCTCCGTTTTGTCAGCACACGTGGGAATAGGCCTAACTGATTATTGAGTTGTGGCTGTCAGTGAAAAGCAGCTCAAACATGTCTGAAGATAATGTGTCTTGAGTATAATTTAAACTGTTTAGACGGGGAGGGGTGTGTGGTGAGGATATGGGAGAGCCAGTCTCCAGAATGAAGAAGGGGAGGGGTGTGTGGTGAGGATATGTGAGAATCAGTCTCCAGAATGAAGAAGGGGAGGGGGTGTGTGGTGAGGATATGGGAGAGTCAGTCTCCAGAATGAAGAAGGGGAGGGGTGTGTGGTGAGGATATGGGAGAGGTCTCCAGAATGTGTGGTGAGGATATGGGAGAGTCAGTCTCCAGAATGAAGAAGGGGAGGGGTGTGTGGTGAGGATATGGGAGAGTCAGTCTCCAGAATGAAGAAGGGGAGGGGTGTGTGGTGAGGATATGGGAGAGTCAGTCTCCAGAATGTAGAAGGGGAGGGGTGTGTGGTGAGGATATGGGAGAGTCAGTCTCCAGAATGAAGAAATATTTGAAATATTGAAATATTTATAAATGAATTGCCTCCTCATTTCCATAGTCAGATTTTGAAGGCTATTTTGAAGCAAGGTAAGACATATCTCAAAATATGAAATCAAACATTTAGGTTTCAAACAAACGTACAAACAAGTTTGTTTTCAAAATGCATACTGCCTCCAGCTCACACTGTAAAGTGTTGAGCAACTCGCTGATAGCCTGTTGCACTTGGGAAGTGAATGGGAGTGGCGTTTCAATTACCAGTTGAGAAATAAAAATAGTAGCTCTTTTTAATCAAGCAGCAAAACTGTTTTTAACATGCAATTGCAATTAGAATTGTTGCGCAATGAATGGGCTGATAAAAGCCCATTTTAATGCAGCAGCTACCAGCTCCTCAGCTGCAGGAGAAATCCTCTGTGCTGTACGTGTGTTACAGTTGTGTTGGATAAATAAGATACACGATGACTAACGAAAATACACAGGGCAATTTAAGTACACAAAATGATGCAAATGAACCTATAGACTGATAAGCATGATGACCAAATGTATTTCCATCGACTGGTATTTCCTTCAATGAATAGGAACCATTGTTTTGCAATGGGATTTTTTTTCTCCCAGTCGTTTTGGCCGGCAAAAGTTTTACTTATGGTCTTTTCATTGTTGGCGCTAACGGAAACCCTGGTCTGGATGGAGGTGGCCACTAGAGGTCCAGTGGGGGATTGCAGTATGGATTGAGGACCTGTGTACTTCCAAAGCAGGGCCGAGTCTAGGGCGTAAATTGTATTCCACATCCCAAGAGAGGGTCACGATCTGGGCATGTATCCCACCTCTTATGTATCGGCCATATGGCTATATTGGTGCTGTTGTTTTCAGCATGAAGGCAGCTATTTAAGGTGTGATTGTTGTTCTGCCAACCCCACACACCTCCAGTAGAACTCAGGACCAGGAGGGGACTGTTCCACCTCCCCACCCCGCTGTTAGGACCCCTGCCTGGGCATGAGGCCTTGGTCACCCCTCCCCCATCAATCCTTCTTTGATTACTTTCATTCCACTCAGTCCTGTCCCAAATGGCACCCTACTCCCAATGCAGTGCACTACTTTTGACCAGAGCCTGAATAGGGTGCCATTTGGCACGAAGCCCTATTGACTGAATACTATGTTCTCACAGTGTTGTCCAGATCCTAACATTTGCTGCAGTGGCAGAAGCCATATTAGCTTGTGCAGACACACACACACACACACACACACACACACACACACACACACACACACACACACACACACACACACACACACACACACACACACACACATGTAGAAATGCACACACACACACACTTAGGCACATACACACACCCCATTTGAGGCAACATTAGCCATGTAATACCCTTCAGGGGAGTGTTTGATCAACGTGTGTGTGTGTGTGTGTGTGTGTGTGTGTGTGTGTGTGTGTGTGTGTGTGTTTGTGTGTGTGTGTGTGTGTGTGTGTGTGTGTGTGTGTGTGTGTGTGTGTGTGTGTGTGTGTGTGTGTGTGTGTGTGTGTGTGTGTGTGTGTGCTAAACTCCCAGCCTCAAAGACAGGATTGATATCTAATACGCCTTAACTTGGCTTTCCTCCAAACTCACTCAGTAAAAATAGAGGTATGTGTGTGTGTTCTAGTGTATATGTGTGTGTGTTCTAGTGTGTATGTGCGTGTGTGTGTGTTCTAATGTGTGTGCATTATAGTGTGTATTTGTGTGTCTATTCTAGTGTGTCAGTATTCTAGTGTGTGTGTGTGTTCCAGTGTGTATGTGTGTGTGTTCTAGTGTGTATGTGTGTGTGTTCTAGTGTGTATGTGTGTGTGTGTGTGTTCTAGTGTGTGTATATTCTAGTGTGTATGTGTATGTGTATTCTAGTGTGTATGTGTGTGTGTGTGTGTTCTAGTGTGTGTATATTCTAGTGTGTATGTGTATGTGTATTCTAGTGTGTATGTGTGTGTGTGTGTGTTCTAGTGTGTGTATATTCTAGTGTGTATGTGTATGTGTATTCTAGTGTGTATGTGTGTGTGTATTCGAGTGTGTGTGTGTGCTCTAGTGTGTATGTATGTGTATTCTAGTGTGTGTGTGTGTGTTCTAGTGTGTGTGTGTGTGTGTGTGTGTGTGTGTGCACGTGTGTGTGTGCACGTGTGTGTGTGTGTGTGTGTGTTCTAGTGTGTGTGTGTGTGTGTGTGTGTGTGTGTGTGTGTGTGTGTGTGTGTGTGTGTGTGTGTGTGTGTGTGTGTATGTGTGTGTTTCTCTGAAGGAGCTGAAGGTGGTAGTGGTATGGTACAGTCCTTTTGTTCTCATGTCTTCTCACGCATTATGTATGTGTAAAAAATAAAGATGGAGGGATGGATGGATGAAGAGAGAGAGAAAGAAAGATGGAGGGGTGGATGGATGAAGAGAGAGAGAAAGAAAGATGGAGGGGTAGATGGAGACAGAGAGAAAGAAAGATGGAGGGGTGGATGGAGAGAGAGAGAGAGAAAGAAAGAAAGAAAGATGGATGGATGGATGGAGAGAGAGAAAGTGGAGATGTAGAAAAGGAAGATGGATGGCAGCATGGACTGCTGAAGCAGACACATTACTGGGACTGATGGCGTGCATGCGTTTGTGTGTGTATGAGTGTTTGTGTGTGTATATGTGGAGACTGTGTTGATCCACCCACGCACAGATGCACAGTTTATTACGATGTCCTGCCCTCTGTGCTGAAAATCACAGACAGACGGAGAGAGATGGGGAGATGGAGAGACAGAGATGGAAAGAGAAAGAGAAAGAGAGAGAGAGGGGGGGCAGATTAAGGGGAGGTGTGGAAGGCTGGGTTATATACTGTACATATCCTTCGTTAAAATATCTAGTTAAAGTAGCTTCTCTTTATTTCCCACCTCTTTGTCTTTACTTTACTACAGAGTATATACCATTATTCTTACATGTTTTGCCCATTGTCTACCCTCTCTCTCCATCTCTATACTCCACTCATTTTTTGTTTGTCTCCCCCTCTATCTCTCTCTCTCTCTCTGTCTCTCTCTCTCTCTCACTCACATTCTCTTTCTGTCTGTCTGTCTCTCTCTCTCTCTCTCTCTCTCTCTCTCTCTCTCTCACACACACACATTCTCTTTCTGTCTCTCTATCTCTCTCTCACATTCTCTTTCTGTCTCTCTCTCTCTCTCATTCTCTTTCTGTCTCTCCAACACCATTTTTTGTCTCTGTATAATGACTCTGACAGAGTATTGACCTGGTTGGTCTGCTGATAACTGCTGTGCTATGCATTATCCACTGATCTCTATCACTCTCTCTCCCTCTCTCCCTCTCTCCCTCTCTCTCTCTCTCTCTCCCTCTGTCTCTCTCTCCCTCTCTCTATCTCTGTCTCCCTCTGTCTCTCTCTCCCTCTCTCCCTCTCTCCCTATCTCTGTCTCTCTCCATCTCTCTCTCTCTCTCCTCCCCTCTCTCCCTCTCACCCTCTCTCTATCTCCCTCTCTCCATCTCTCTCCCTCTCTCTCTCTCTCTCTCTCTCTATCTCTGTATCTCTCCCTCTCTCTATCTCTGTCTCTCTCCATCTCTCTCTCTCTCTCTCTCCTCTCTCCTCTCTCTCTATCTCTGTCTCTCTCCATCTCTCTCCCTCTCTCTCTCCCCTCTCCCTCTCCCTCTATCTCTGTCTCTCTCCATCTCTCTCTCTCCCTCTCTCCCTCTCTCCCTCTCTCTATCTCTGTCTCTCTCCATCTCTCTCTCTCTCTCTCTCTCTCTCTCTCTCTCTCTATCTCTGTATCTCTCCATCTCTCTCTCTCTCTCTCCATCTCTCTCTCCCTCTCTCCATCTCTCTCTCCCCTCCATCTCTCTCTCTCTCCCTCTCTCTATCTCTGTCTCTCCTCTCTCCTGGCTCTCCTCTCTCCTCTCTCCATCTCTCTCCCTCTCTCTATCTCTGTCTCTCTCTCCCTCTCTCCCTCTCTCCCTCTCTCCATCTCTGTCTCTCTCTCTCTGTCTCTCTCTCTCTTAAATAAATTAAATTCAAATTAGCTTTATTGGCATTGGAAACATATGTTTATATTTCCAAAGCAAGTGAGTTGAATAAATAGTTAAGATAAAACACACAAGTTTCATTTTTCAAAAGAGAAAGACATTTTAAACACACACACACACACGCACGCACGCACGCACGCACTCTGTCACGCACGCACGCACTCACTCACACACACACACACACACACACACACACACACACACACATCACACACACACACACACACACACACACACACACACACAGGACCAGTGTTGGGATTAGTTACTTGAAATAGTACTATATGACCGGTATTTGCATGCTACTTTACAATATTAGTTTGTGTGGAAAGCAATACATTACTTTATAATATTAGTTTGTGTGGAAAGGAAGATGTTGTCTTAGTAGTTATATTACTTTGTGTTAATTTAATGAAAAAAATCTGAAAATCTCACTGTTTGCTTGACTTTCGGAGGGAGCAAGACGAGCCATGCACGTTCTACCATAGATGACTTCCTAACTCAGGTTTGATCAGTAGTTTCAGCTTTCATCTGTCTCGCTGTCTTCCCTAGTCTAAATTCATGTGTTTATGCACATGGGCAGCTTCATGGGTCATATTTACATTTACATAAAACATTTACATTTTTCAAAAGTCATTTTAAACAGACACACACACACGCACTTATCCAGAGCGACTTACAAATTGGGAATTACTTGAAATAGTACATCCAGTGGAACATGCTACTTTACAATATTAGTTTGTGTGGAAAGCATCATTAATCATTTAAGTGGGGAAGATGTTGTCTTAGAAGGATTTACTTATTTAATATCTAGGTATTCACTGTTTGAAGAGGTGGGGTTTCAGGTGACTTCCTCTCGGAAGGTGGTGATTGACTCCATCTGTCCTGGCTTCCCTAGTCTACATGTGTTGTGCACATGGGCAGCTTCATGGGTCATATATACTGCAAGACAAACATCTGTACATATTTCCCATCTTTTCATTCAAAATCCTTCTCTGGAGAAGCCAGTTCTGGTTGTAGACCGCATGTAAGCTACACGGACCCATAGAGATGTATAGAGGGCACACTTGCCAATAGACAGGAAAGCACTCTGTGGGCTTTACTATCACAGAAGCGATCAATAGCAAAGTTCAGAGGTGCACCCTCTATACATTTCTATGGACAGCAGCTGTAATGACATTTCTCCAAATAGCCTTTCACCACTCACTCGAGAACTAAATAAGGAAACAAGTGGAGATTGAATCATGGAAACACGCACCAGGTAGACATATGATTCTGAAATGAACCCACGCTGTGTTTGACAAAGTAGCTGTAATAATATTATCCAATTAGAAAAAGTAATGCGTTACTTTACACTGTTACTCATAAAAGTAATCTGATTACGTAACGCATTACCACCAACACTGGGCAGGACAAACATGCACAAGGGGGTGGACACACACACAGAACACACACACACACAGAATCTACATACTTCACACAATGCAAATCAATCCCTGATCTATGCAATAGATTACCGATGCATTGTCAGGTCCGATTAAGGGGTGGACATGAAAGGCTTTTTGATCTGGAGGAGCACAGGATGGAGGGCACGTGGAGGGAGGACGGGATAAAGGGGTAGGAAAAGGAGAGAACAGAGAGGGAGGACAGGATGGAGGGCACGTGCTAAAGGGGTGGGAAAAGGAGAGAACAGAGAGGGAGGACAGGATGGAGGGAACATGCTAAAGGGGTAGGAAAAGGAGAGAACAGAGAGGGAGGACAGGATGGAGGGCACGTGCTAAAGGGGTGGGAAAAGGAGAGAACAGAGAGGAGGACAGGATGGAGGGCATGTGCTAAAGGGGTGGGAAAAGGAGAGAACAGAGAGGGAGGACAGGATGGAGGGCACACGTGCTAAAGGGGGTGGGAAAAGGAGAGAACAGAGAGGGAGGACAGGATGGAGGGCACGTGCTAAAATGGGTAGGAAAAGGGGTGGGAAAAGGAGAAATAGAGAGGGAGGACAGGATGGAGGGCACGTGCTAAAGGGGTGGGAAAAGGAGAGAATAGAGAGGGAGGACAGGATGGAGGGCACGTGCTAAAGGGGTAGGAAAAGGAGAGAATAGAGAGGGAGGACAGGATGGAGGGCACGTGCTAAAGGGGTGGGAAAAGGAGAGAATAGAGAGGGAGGACAGGATGGAGGGCACGTGCTAAAGGGGTAGGAAAAGGAGAGAATAGAGAGGGAGGACAGGATGGAGGGCACGTGCTGAAAGGACATTACTGTTATTAGAAACTACCTCTAGCCCAATCCAATGCTTTTAGATTCATGGGAAGTAGTGAACGGGTGCACACTTCAGGAGAATGGAGATATTATTGGGAGCACCCTCTCTCTCCCTGCCTGATGACTCCTAATAGATAGTCAGTCAGTCAGTCAGACAGACACCTAAGGCTAACTGTCTGTCTGTTCCTCCCTTGCCCTTCATATTCCCCCTTTCCTTCCCATGGGATGGGCCTCAGGCCTGTTTCACTGCCTCATCATCAATCAATGTCAACAACTGTCCACTAATTATGACATCACGATAATTGCCCAGTGACATTGTATCTGATGTCATTATCTAGGGTTAGTATCGGGTCATATTCCCTGCTCAGACGTTGCATGCATTAACCATTGGTTGTGTGCCACATCATCAACTGTGCGGTTGGGCACCAGATTGCTAAAACA
>NW_027011616.1:0-23117 GCF_036934945.1 Oncorhynchus masou masou | reverse complement strand
TTGGTGGTCTATAGCAGCTTCCCCCCAGAATGGTCTTTAGGAGAGGCAGATGAACCTGTAGCCATATTACTACAACAGTATTTAACATTATCCAGCTACTGACTGTTAACACTCGGTGGTCTATAGCAGATTCCCACCAGAATGGGCCTTAGGAGAGGCAGATGAACCTGTAGCCCTATTACTACAACAGTATTTAAGAGTATCCAGATACTGACTGTTAACACTCGGTGGTCTATAGCAGATTCCCACCAGAATGTGCCTTAGGAGAGGCAGATGAACCTGTAGCCATATTACTTCAACAGTATTTAACATGAGATTGTCTCTAATCTTTACAGGAATGTGGTTCTGAATATAAACAGCAACACCTCCACCTTTGGTATTTCTGTATTTTCTGTAGATGTTATAACCATGTATTGCTACCACTGTATCATCAAAGGTATTGTCTAAGTGAGTTTCAGAGATAGTCAGAATATGAATATAATTTATATTGCTCTCACTGTATCATCAAATATATTGTCTAAGTGAGTTTCAGAGATAGCAATATAAATGATATTCATATTCTGACTATCACTGTATCATCAAATATATTGTCCAAGTGAGTTTCAGAGATAGCAATATAAATGATATTCATATTCTGACTATCACTGTATCATCAAATATATTGTCTAAGTGAGTTTCAGAGATAGCAATATAAATGATATTCTGTTCCATTATCACTTATCATCAAATATATTGTCTAAGTGAGTTTCAGAGATAGTCAGACTATGAATGTAATTTGTTACTAGCAAATTATTGATTTCATGAACCTTGTTTCTTAAGCTTCAAATGTTAACGTGGGCTATTTTTAGCACTTTTTTTCTGGGTTGCTTTCTTGTTCTCACTGCTTTACTGGGAAGCTTAGCAGCAGTAGATATTCTCATGTTCTTTATGTTAGTGCAGGGTGAGCTGCACACAGTGGTCTTCCTCCTAGGGCGCAACGCCTCAGTGCTAACAGTGTAAATCTGTTTCATAGGCACATTATTACTGCATACAATAGGATCAGCAGAGGGGTAGTTAGAGGAACATAAATTAGGTTAGTTACATTGTGTCTACCAACGCCTCTTGTATAATGTGCATTTGCTGAAGCATTATGACAACTCTGCGTCACAATTGTAGGGATTGTCTGAGCTGGGCTTGGGTCACAGCATCATTCAAAGAATGGAGTTTGATATACCTAGTATTGGATATGACTGAAGAAGAAGTCTCACAGAGATTCATACCTGAACCACACCTTTATTTGCCAAGGAAGAGTACATGATCAGTGAATATATTCAATGTGGGGATACAATGTGGGGATCTCAGTCTTGGTAATAACTACAGTACATGCATATAGGACTTGCATCCTTGGCACAATAAAGTTATTATCTTCTACTGAAGCCATAGGCTTCATTAATGCCATTCAGACTTGAAGTCAATACAACAACTATGATAGCTGAGGTTCATAGATTGGTATGAATATTAGTTCAGAACCTAACCTTTTAGGGTCCATACACAGATTGGCAACATACTGTAGCTAGCTACACGTCCATAGGCATACAGTTATTTTTATTCTCCACTACTCAATAAGCAAATAAATAGTTAGCTATGTTACTTCAGCTGTATTGCATGGTAAATATAAGCAAAGCATGCTAACACAATTGTACATTCAATTTGCAGTAAATGCTTTAGTTAGCTAGATTCTTTACATCCAGCCTGGTTTTCTGGTTTTCTCAGGAGTCCCTAAAACATTAAACAACACATTACAAATTCATGCTCATGTCATAACACTAGCTAGCTAGCTGGCTAATGTTAGCTAGTCAGCTAACTTGTTAAATAGCGATTTTCGTATATTAACTTTATGACGAAAAAATATGCACAATCGTTTGTCTCTACATTAACTAACATATTCCTCTCAATTGTAAATGTTTTTTGCTTGACTCATTATGACGTTATAAATACTTACATTTGCTTCCACTTTAATGTTTTGTCAGCCATCTTATCTGAAGAAAGTCACCAGGGACGGGTGGCTCGCGTGAAATTCATCATTGGAACCACTTGATACAATTGGTCATATAAACCCGTTGGGACCCAAATGCATAATGAGTGCTCTAACTCCCCCTGGTGGTGTTCTGGAGCAATGAAGCCGTGATGCTGGGTACCTCTAACTCCCCCTGGTGGTGGTCTGGAGTAATGACACGGAGTACCTCTAACTCCCCCTGGTGGTGGTCTGGAGTAATGACGCTGGGTACCTCTAAGTCCCCCTGGTGGTGGTCTGGAGTAATGAAGCCGTGACGCTGGGTACCTCGAAGTCCCCCTGGTGGTGGTCTGGAGTAATGAAGACGTGACGCTGGGTACCTCTAAGTCCCCCTGGTGGTGGTCTGGAGTAATGAAGCCGTGACGCTGGGTACCTCTAAGTCCCCCTGGTGGTGGTCTGGAGTAATGAAGCCATAACGCTGGATACCCCTAAGTCCCTCTGGTGGTGGTCTGGAGTAATGAAGCCGTGACGCTGGGTACCCCTAAGTCCCCCTGTGGTGGTCTGGAGTAATGACGCTGGGTACCTCTAAGTCCCCCTGGTGGTGGTCTGGAGTAATGAAGCCGTGAAGCTGGGTACCTCTAAGTCCCCCTGTGGTGGTCTGGAGTAATGAAGCCATAACGCTGGATACCTCTAAGTCCCCCTGTGGTGGTCTGGAGTAATGAAGCCGTGACGCTGGGTATCTCTAACTCCCCCTGGTGGTGGTCTGGAGTAATGAAGCCATAACGCTGGATACCTCTAAGTCCCCCTGTGGTGGTCTGGAGTAATGAAGCCGTGACGCTGGGTACCTCTAAGTCCCCCTGGTGGTGGTCTGGAGTAATGAAGCCGTGACGCTGGGTACCTCTAAGTCCCCCTGGTGGTGGTCTGGAGTAATGAAGCCGTGACGCTGGGTACCTCTAAGTCCCCCTGGTGGTGGTCTGGAGTAATGACGCTGGGTACCTCTAAGTCCCCCTGGTGGTGGTCTGGAGTAATGAAGCCGTGATGCTGGGGACCTCTAAGTCCCCCTGGTGGTGGTCTGGAGTAATTAAGCTGTGACGCTGGGTACCTCTAAGTCCCCCTGGTGGTGGTCTGGAGTAATGAAGCCATAACGCTGGATACCTCTAAGTCCCCCTGGTGGTGGTCTGGAGTAATGAAGCCGTGACGCTGGGTACCTCTAAGTCCCGCTGGTGGTGGTCTGGAGTAATGAAGCCGTGACGCTGGATACCTCTAAGTCCCCCTGGTGGTGGTCTGGAGTAATGATGCTGGGTACCTCTAAGTCCCCCTGGTGGTGTTCTGGAGTAATGACGCTGGGTACCTCTAAGTCCCCCTGGTGGTGGTCTGAGTAATGAAGCCGTGATGCTGGGTACCTCTAAGTCCCCCTGGTGGTGGTCTGGAGTAATGAAAGACGCTGGGTACCTCTAAGTCCCCCTGGTGGTGGTCTGGAGTAATGAAGCCGTGACGCTGGGTACCTCTAAGTCCCCCTGGTGGTGGTCTGGAGTAATGAAGCCATAACGCTGGATACCCCTAAGTCCCTCTGGTGGTGGTCTGGAGTAATGAAGCCGTGACGCTGGGTACCCCTAAGTCCCCCTGTGGTGGTCTGGAGTAATGACGCTGGGTACCTCTAAGTCCCCCTGGTGGTGGTCTGGAGTAATGAAGCCGTGAAGCTGGGTACCTCTAAGTCCCCCTGTGGTGGTCTGGAGTAATGAAGCCGTGACGCTGGGTATCTCTAACTCCCCCTGGTGGTGGTCTGGAGTAATGAAGCCATAACGCTGGATACCTCTAAGTCCCCCTGTGGTGGTCTGGAGTAATGAAGCCGTGACGCTGGGTACCTCTAAGTCCCCCTGGTGGTGGTCTGGAGTAATGAAGCCGTGACGCTGGGTACCTCTAAGTCCCCCTGGTGGTGGTCTGGAGTAATGAAGCCGTGACGCTGGGTACCTCTAAGTCCCGCTGTTGGTGGTCTGGAGTAATGAAGCCGTGACGCTGGATACCTCTAAGTCCCCCTGGTGGTGGTCTGGAGTAATGATGCTGGGTACCTCTAAGTCCCCCTGGTGGTGTTCTGGAGTAATGACGCTGGGTACCTCTAAGTCCCCCTGGTGGTGGTCTGGAGTAATGAAGCCGTGATGCTGGGTACCTCTAAGTCCCCCTGGTGGTGGTCTGGAGTAATGACGCTGGGTACCTCTAAGTCCCCCTGGTGGTGGTCTGGAGTAATGAAGCCGTGATGCTGGGTACCTCTAAGTCCCCCTGGTGGTGGTCTGGAGTAATGCCGCTGGGTACCTCTAAGTCCCCCTGGTGGTGGTCTGTAGTAATGAAGCCATAACGCTGTATACCTCTAAGTCCCCCTGGTGGTGGTCTGGAGTAATGAAGCCGTGACGCTGGGTACCTCTAAGTCCCGCTGTGGTGGTCTGGAGTAATGAAGCCATAACGCTGGATACCTCTAAGTCCCCCTGGTGGTGGTCTGGAGTAATGAAGCCGTGACGCTGGGTACCTCTAAGTCCCGCTGGTGGTGGTCTGGAGTAATGAAGCCGTGACGCTGGATACCTCTAACTCCCCCTGGTGGTGGTCTGGAGTAATGACGCTGGGTACCTCTAAGTCCCCCTGGTGGTGGTCTGGAGTAATGAAGCCGTGACGCTGGGTACCTCTAAGTCCCGCTGGTGGTGGTCTGGAGTAATGAAGCCGTGACGCTGGGTACTTCGAAGTTAAAGTAGGAACCACTGTAAGTCATTGTCTCAACGCAGCCTTATAATGCTGTGAAAAGATCCAGGAATACACAGGAATAGGCAGGGTAGCCTAGTGGTTAGAGTGTAGGAGAGGCAGGGTAGCCTAGTGGTTAGAGTGTAGGAGAGGCAGGTAGCCTAGTGGTTAGAGTGTAGAGATGGCAGTGTAGCCTAGTGGTTAGAGTGTAGCTCTTTAAAATCCAGTTTTAAACTGTTCAGATACGCCTTTAACAATGTCATTAAAACCCACTTGGACTGCGATAGAGTTGATTTCAATATCCTGATGTGGGATCATTTGGAAGCTACTGAGGAAAGACCATTTACTCTGGGATAGAAAATAGTTACCACAGAGCTGTCCAAAATCACGGCTGGCAAAAAGGACGACGAAATCCGCACACTCCCATGCTTCACAGAATTTGGTGAACCTTCATGGACGGGCAAGAGGCAGGTCAACACTCTGAGCTTGAAAACTTTGGATTTCTTATTAAGCAATGCCATCCACTATTACCATCCACTACCACCATCCACTATTACCATCCACTACCACCATCCACTATTACCATCCACTACCACCATCCACTATTACCATCCACTATTACCATCTACTATTACCATCCACTATTACCATCCACTATTACCATCCACTATTACCATCCACTATTACCATCCACTACCACCATCCACTATTACCATCCACTATTACCATTCACTACCACCATCCACTATTACCATCCACTATTACCATCCACTATTACCATCCACTACCACCATCCACTATTACCATCCACTATTACCATCCACTATTACCATCCACTATTACCATTAACTACCACCATCCACTATTACCATCCACTATTACCATCCACTACCACCATCCACTACCACCATCCACTATTACCATCCACTATTACCATCCACTACCACCATCCACTACCACAATCCACTATTACCATCCACTACCACCATCCACTACCACCATCCACTATTACCATCCACTATTACCATCCACTATTACCATCCACTACCACCATCAACTATTACCATCCACTACCACCATCCACTACCACCATCCACTATTACCATCCACTATTACCATCCACTACCACCATCCACTACCACCATCCACTATTACCATCCACTATTACCATCCACTATTACCATCCACTACCACCATCCACTACCACCATCCACTACTACCATCCACTATTACCATCCACTATTACCATCCACTATTACCGTCCACTATTACCATCCACTATTACCATCCACTATTACCATCCACTACCACCATCCACTATTACCATCCACTATTACCATCCACTACCACCATCCACTATTACCATCCACTAGTACCATCCACTATTACATCCACTACCACCATTCACTACCACCATCCACTATTACCATCCACTATTACCATCCTCTATTACCATCCACTACCACCATCCACTATTACCATCCACTACCACCATCCACTACCACCATCCACTATTACCATCCACTATTACCATCCACTATTACCATCCACTACCACCATCCACTATTACCATACAATACCACCATCCACTATTACCATCCACTACCACCATCCACTATTACCATCCACTATTTCCATCCACTACCACCATCCACTATTACCATCCACTATTACCATTCACTACCACCATCCACTATTACCATCCACTATTACCATCCACTATTACCATCCACTACCACCATCCACTATTACCATCCACTATTACCATCCACTATTACCATCCACTATTACCATTCACTACCACCATCCACTATTACCATCCACTATTACCATCCACTACCACCATCCACTACCACCATTCACTATTACCATCCACTATTACCATCCACTACCACCATCCACTACCACCATCCACTATTACCATCCACTACCACCATCCACTACCACCATCCACTACCACCATCCACTATTACCATCCACTATTACCATCCACTACCACCATCCACTACCACCATCCACTATTACCATCCACTATTACCATCCACTATTACCATCCACTACCACCATCCACTACTACCATCCACTACTACCATCCACTATTACCATCCACTATTACCGTCCACTATTACCATCCACTATTACCATCCACTATTACCATCCACTACCACCATCCACTATTACCATCCACTACCACCATCCACTATTACCATCCACTAGTACCATCCACTATTACCATCCACTACCACCATCCACTACCACCATTCACTATTACCATCCACTATTACCATCCACTATTACCATCCACTACCACCATCCACTATTACCATCCACTACCACCATCCACTACCACCATCCACTATTACCATCCACTACCACCATCCACTACCACCATGCACTATTACCATCCACTACCACCATCCACTATTACCATACAATACCACCATCCACTATTACCATCCACTATTACCATCCACTATTACCATCCACTACCACCATCCACTATTACCATCCACTACCACCATCCACTACCACCATCCACTATTACCATCCACTACCACCATCCACTACCACCATCCACTATTACCATCCACTACCACCATCCACTATTACCATCCACTACCACCATCCACTATTACCATCCACTACCACCATCCACTATTACCATCCACTATTACCATCCACTACCACCATCCACTATTACCATCCACTACCACCATCCACTATTACCATCCACTACCACCATCCACTATTACCATCCACTATTACCATCCACTACCACCATCCACTATTACCATCCACTACCACCATCCACTATTACGATCCACTATTACCATCCACTACCATCATCCATTACCATCACATGACAGTAGTATTAGTAGTATTGGTAGTAACCTGTCAGTAGTATTAGCAGTAACATGCCGGTAGTATCACTCATATTATTTGTAACATTTCATTAGTATCAGTGGTATTAGCAGTAGCATGTCATTAGCGCTAGTAGTGTTGGTAGTAACATGTCAGTAGTATTAGTAGTAACATGCCAGTAGTATTAGTAGTATTAGTAGTAACATGTCAGTAGTATTAGTAGTATTAGTAGTAAAATGTCAGTAGTATTAGTAGTATTAGTAGTAACATGTCAGTAGTATTAGTAGTATTAGTAGTAACATGCCAGTAGTATTAGTAGTAACATGCCAGCAGTATTAGTAGTATTAGTAGTAACATGTCAGTATTATTAGTAGTAACGCGTCAGTAGTACTAGTAGTATTAGTAGTAACATGTCAGTAGTATTAGTAGTATTAGTAGTAACATGTCAGTAGTATTAGTAGTAACATGTCAGTAGTTTTAGTAGTAACACGTCAGTACTATTAGTAGTAACATGTCAGTAGTATTAGTAGTATTAGTAGTAACATGCCAGTAGTATTAGTAGTTTTAGTAGTAACATGGCAGTATTATTAGTAGTAACGTGTCAGTAGTACTAGTAGTATTAGTAGTAACATGTCAGTAGTATTAGTAGTATTAGTAGTAACATGTCAGTAGTATTAGTAGTAACATGTCAGTAGTATTAGTAGTATTAGTAGTAACATGGCAGTAGTATTAGTAGCTACATGGCAGTAGTATTAGTAGTAACATGTCAGTAGTATTAGTAGTATTAGTAGTAACATGGCAGTAGTAGTAGTAGTAACATGTCAGTAGTATCAGTAGTATTAGTAGTAACATGTCAGTAGTTTTAGTAGTAACACGTCAGTACTATTAGTAGTAACATGTCAGTAGTAGTAGTAGTATTAGTAGTAACATGTCAGTAGTATTAGTACTCTGGCCTGCTCTGGCCTGCTCGCCTCCCTACCACTGAGGAAGTACAGTTCCCGCTCAGCCCAGTCAAAACTGTTCGCTGCTCTGGCCCCCCAATGGTGGAACAAACTCTATCACGACGCCAGGACAGCGGAGTCAATCACCACCTTCCGGAGACACCTGAAACCCCACCTCTTCAAGGAATACCTAGGATAGGATAAGTAATCCTTCCCCCCCCCCCTTAAATGATTTAGATTCACTATTGTAAAGTGCTGTTTGCTGTTCCACTGGATGTCAGAAGGTGAATTCACCAATTTGTAAGTCGCTCTGGATAAGAGCGTCTGCTAAATGACTTAAATGTAATGTAAATGTATTAGTAGTATTAGTAGTAACATGTCAGTAGTATTAGTAGTATTAGTAGTAACATGTCAGTAGTATTAGTAGTATTAGTAGTAACATGTCAGTAGTATTAGTAGTATTAGTAGTAACATGTCAGTAGTATTAGTACTATTAGTAGTATTAGTAGTAACATGTCAGTAATAGTAGTAGTATTAGTAGTAACATGTCAGTAGTATTAGTAGTAACATGTCAGTAGTATTAGTAGTATTAGTAGTAACATGTCAGTATTATTAGTAGTATCAGTAGTATTAGTAGTAACATGTCAGTAGTATTAGTAGTAACATGTCAGCAGTATTCGTAGTATTAGTAGTATTAGTAGTAACATGTCAGTAGTATTAGTAGTATTAGTAGTACCATGTCAGTAGTATTAGTAGTATTAGTAGTAACAAGTCAATAGTATTAGTAGTATTAGTAGTATCAGTAGTAACATGTCAGTAGTATTAGTAGTAACATGTCAGTAGTATTAGTAGTATTAGTAGTATTAGTAGTAACATGTCAGCAGTATTAGTAGTATTAGTAGTATTAGTAGTAACATGTCAGTAGTATCAGTAGTATTAGTAGTAACATGTCAGTAGTATTAGTAGTATTAGTAGTATTAGTAGTAACATGCCAGTAGTATTAGTAGTATTAGTAGTAACATGTCAGTAGTATTAGTAGTATTAGTAGTAACATGCCAGTAGTTTTAGTAGTATTAGTAGTAACATGTCAGTAGTATTAGTAGTAACATGTCAGTAGTATTAGCAGTATTCGTTGTAACATGCCAGTAGTATTAGTAGTACCATGTCAGTAGTATTAGTAGTAACATGCCAGTAGTTTTAGTAGTATTAGTAGTAACATGTCAGTAGTATTAGTAGTAACATGTCAGTAGTATTAGTAGTATTAGTAGTAACATGTCAGTAGTATTAGTCGTACCATGTCAGTAGTATTAGTAGTATTAGTAGTAGCATGGCAGTAGTATTAGTAGTATTAGTAGTATTAGTAGTAACATGTCAGCAGTATTAGTAGTATTAGTAGTATTAACAGTAACATGTCAGTAGTATTAGTAGTATTAGTAGTAACATGTCAGTAGTATTGGTAGTATTAGTAGTAACATGTCAGCAGTATTAGTAGTAACATGCCAGTAGTATTAGTAGTAACATGCCAGTAGTATTAGTAGCATTAGTAGTAACATGTCAGTAGTATTAGTAGTATTAGTAGTAACATGTCAGTAGTATTAGTAGTAACATGTCAGTAGTATTATTAGTATTAGTAGTAACATGTCAGTAGTATTAGTAGTACCATGTCAGTAGTATTAGCAGTAACATGCAAGTAGTATTAGTAGTAACATGCCAGTAGTATTAGTAGCATTAGTAGTAACATGTCAGTAGTATTAGTAGTAACATGTCAGTAGTATTATTAGTATTAGTAGTAACATGTCAGTAGTATTAGTAGTATTAGTAGTAACATGCCAGTAGTATTAGTAGTAACATGTCAGTAGTATTAGTAGTATTAGTAGTAACATGGCAGTAGTATTAGTCGTATTAGTAGTAACATGCCAGTAGTATTAGTAGTATTAGTAGTAACATGCCAATAGTATTAGTAGTAACATGTCAGTAGTATTAGTAGTATTAGTAGTAACATGTCAGTAGTATTAGTCGTATTTGTAGTAACATGTCAGTAGTATTAGTAGTATTAGTAGTAACATGCCAGTAGTATTAGTAGTAACATGTCAGTAGTACTAGTAGTATTAGTAGTAACATGGCAGTAGTATTAGTCGTATCTGTAGTAACATGTCAGTAGTATTAGTAGTATTAGTAGTAACATGCCAGTAGTATTAGTAGTAACATGTCAGTAGTATTAGTAGTATAAGTAGTAACATGGCAGTAGTATTAGTCGTATTAGTAGTAACATGTCAGTAGTATTATTAGTATTAGTAGTAACATGTCAGTAGTATTAGTCGTATTAGTAGTAACATGTCAGTAGTATTATTAGTATTAGTAGTAACATGTCAGTAGTATTAGTAGTATTAGTAGTAACATGCCAGTAGTATTAGTAGTAACATGACAGTAGTATTAGTAGTATTAGTAGTAACATGGCAGTAGTATTAGTCGTATTAGTAGTAACATGTCAGTAGTATTAGTAGTATTAGTAGTAACATGCCAGTAGTATTAGTAGTAACATGTCAGTAGTATTAGTAGTATTAGTAGTAACATGGCAGTAGTATTAGTCGTATTTGTAGTAACATGTCAGTAGTATTAGTAGTATTAGTAGTAACATGCCAGTAGTATTAGTAGTAACATGTCAGTAGTATTAGTAGTATTAGTAGTAACATGGCAGTAGTATTAGTCATATTAGTAGTAGCATGTCAGTAGTATTATTAGTATTAGTAGTAACATGTCAGTAGTATTAGTAGTATTAGTAGTAACATGCCAGTAGTATTAGTAGTAACATGTCAGTAGTATTAGTAGTATTAGTAGTAACATGGCAATAGTATTAGTCATATTAGTAGTAACATGTCAGTAGTATTAGTAGTATTAGTAGTAACATGCCAGTAGTATTAGTAGTAACATGTCAGTAGTATTAGTAGTATTAGTAGTAACATGGCAGTAGTATTAGTAGTATTAGTAGTAACATGTCAGTAGTATTAGTAGTATTAGTAGTAACATGTCAGTAGTATTAGTAGTATTAGTAGTAACGTGTCAGTAGTATTAGTAGTAACATGGCAGTAGTATTAGTAGCATTAGTAGTAACATGTCAGTAGTGTTAGTAGTATTAGTAGTATTAGTAGTAACATGCCAGCAGTATTAGTAGTATTAGTAGTAACATGTCAGTAGTATTAGTAGTATTAGTAGTAACATGCCAGTAGTATTAGTAGTAACATGTCAGTAGTATTAGTAGTATTAGTAGTAACCTGTCAGTAGTATTAGTAGTATTAGTAGTAACGTGTCAGTAGTATTAGTAGTAACATGGCAGTAGTATTAGTAGTATTAGTAGTAACATGTCAGTAGTATTAGTAGTAACATGTCAGTAGTATTAGTAGTAACATATCAGTAGTTTTAGTAGTAACATGCCAGTAGTTTTAGTAGTAACATGTCAGTAGTATTAGTAGCAACATGTCAGTAGTATTAGTAGTAACATGCCAGTAGTATTAGTAGTATTAGTAGTAACATGTCCACAGTATTGGTAGTATTAGTAGTAACATGTCAGTAGTGTTAGTAGTATTAGTAGTATTAGTAGTAACATGCCAGCAGTATTAGTAGTATTAGTAGTAACATGTCAGTAGTATTGGTAGTTTTAGTAGTAACATGTCAGTAGTATTAGTAGTATTAGTAGTAACGTGTCAGTAGTATTAGTAGTAACATGGTAGTAGTATTAGTAGTATTAGTAGTAACATGTCAGTAGTGTTAGTAGTATTAGTAGTAACGTGTCAGTAGTATTAGTAGTATTAGTAGTAACATGTCAGTAGTATTAGTAGTATTAGTAGTAACATGCCAGTAGTATTAGTAGTATTAGTAGTAACATGTCAGTAGTATTAGTAGTAACATGTCAGTAGTATTAGTAGTAACATGTCAGTAGTTTTAGTAGTAAAATGTCAGTAGTTTTAGTAGTAACATGTCAGTAGTTTTAGTAGTAACATGTCAGTAGTATTAGTAGTAACATGTCAGTAGTATTAGTAGTATCAGTAGTGCCATGTCAGCAGTACTAGTAGTATTAGTAGTAACATGTCAGTAGTATTAGTAGTATTAGTAGTAACATGTCAGCAATATTAGTAGTATTAGTAGTATTAGTAGTAACATGTCAGTAGTATTAGTAGTATTAGTAGTAACATGTCAGTAGTATTCGTAGTATTAGTAGTAACATGTCAGTAGTATTCGTAGTATTAGTAGTATTGTTAGTAACATGTCAGTAGTATTAGTAGTATTCATAGTATTAGTAGTAACATGGCAGTAATATTAGTAGTATTAGTAGTATTAGTAGTAGCATTTCAGTAGTATTAGTATTATTAGTAGTAACATGTCAGGAGTATTAGTAGTATTAGCAGTAACATGCCAGTAGTATTAGTTGTAACATGTCAGTAGTATTAGTAGTATTAGTAGTACCATGGCAGTAGTATTAGTAGTATTAGTAGTAACGTGTCAGTAGTATTAGTAGTAACATGTCAGCAGTACTAGTAGTATTAGTAGTAACATGTCAGTAGTATTAGTAGTAACATGTCAATAGCATTAGTAGTATTAGTAGTACCATGTCAGTAGTATTAGTAGTATTAGTAGTAACATGTCAGTAGTATTAGTAGTAACATGTCCACAGTATTGGTAGTATTAGTAGTAACATGTCAGTGGTGTTAGTAGTATTAGTAGTATTAGTAGTAACATGCCAGCAGTATTAGTAGTATTAGTAGTAACATGTCAGTAGTATTAGTAGTTTTAGTAGTAACATGTCAGTAGTATTAGTAGTATTAGTAGTAACGTGTCAGTAGTATTAGTAGTAACATGGTAGTAGTATTAGTAGTATTAGTAGTAACATGCCAGTAGTGTTAGTAGTATTAGTAGTAACGTGTCAGTAGTATTAGTAGTATTAGTAGTAACATGTCAGTGGTATTAGTAGTATTAGTAGTAACATGTCAGTAGTATTAGTAGTATTAGTAGTAACATGTCAGTAGTATTAGTAGTAACATGTCTGTAGTATTAGTAGTAACATGTCAGTAGTTTTAGTAGTAAAATGTCAGTAGTATTAGTAGTAACGTGTCAGTAGTATTAGTAGTATTAGTAGTAACATGTCAGTAGTATTAGTAGTATTAGTAGTAACATGTCAGTAGTATTAGTAGTATTAGTAGTAACATGTCAGTAGTATTAGTAGTAACATGTCAGTAGTATTAGTAGTATTAGTAGTGCCATGTCAGCAGTACTAGTAGTATTAGTAGTAACATGTCAGTAGTATTAGTAGTATTAGTAGTAACATGTCAGCAATATTAGTAGTATTAGTAGTATTAGTAGTAACATGTCAGTAGTATTAGTAGTATTAGTAGTAACATGTCAGTAGTATTCGTAGTATTAGTAGTAACATGTCAGTAGTATTCGTAGTATTAGTAGTATTGTTAGTAACATGTCAGTAGTATTAGTAGTATTCATAGTATTAGTAGTAACATGGCAGTAGTATTAGTAGTATTAGTAGTATTAGTAGTAGCATTTCAGTAGTATTAGTATTATTAGTAGTAACATGGCAGGAGTATTAGTAGTATTAGCAGTAACATGCCAGTAGTATTAGTTGTAACATGTCAGTAGTATTAGTAGTATTAGTAGTACCATGGCAGTAGTATTAGTAGTATTAGTAGTAACGTGTCAGTAGTATTAGTAGTAACATGTCAGTAGTATTAGTAGTATTAGTAGTAACATGTCAGCAGTATTAGTAGTAACATGTCAGTAGTATTAGTAGTAGCATGCCAGTAGTATTAGTAGCATCAGTAGTAACATGTCAGTAGTATTAGTAGTATTAGTAGTAACATGTCAGTAGTATTAGTAGTAACATGTCAGTAGTATTATTAGTATTAGTAGTAACATGTCAGTGGTATTAGTAGTAACATGTCAGTAGTATTAGCAGTAACATGTCAGTAGTATTAGTAGTAACATGTCAGTAGTATTATTAGTATTAGTAGTAACATGTCAGTAGTATTAGTAGTATTAGTAGTAACATGCCAGTAGTGTTAGTAGTCACATGTCAGTAGTATTAGTAGTATTAGTAGTAACATGGCAGTAGTATTAGTCGTATTAGTAGTAACATGCCAGTAGTATTAGTAGTATTAGTAGTAACATGCCAGTAGTATTAGTAGTAACATGTCAGTAGTATTAGTAGTATTAGTAGTAACATGGTAGTAGAATTAGTTGTATTAGTAGTAACATGTCAGTAGTATTAGTAGTAACATGTCAGTAGTATTAGTAGTAACATGCCAGTAGTATTAGTAGTAGCATGTCAGTAGTATTAGTAGTATTAGTAGTAACGTGTCAGTAGTATTAGTAGTATTAGTAGTAACATGTCAGTAGTATTAGTAGTACCATGTCAGTAGTATTAGTAGTAACATGCCAGTAGTATTAGTAGCATTAGTAGTAACATGTCAGTAGTATTAGTAGTATTAGTAGTAACATGCCAGTAGCATTAGTAGTAACATGTCAGTAGTATTAGTAGTATTAGTAGTAACATGGCAGTAGTATTAGTCGTATTTGTAGTAACATGTCAGTAGTATTAGTAGTATTAGCAGTAACATGCCAGTAGTATTAGTAGTATAAGTAGTAACATGGCAGTAGTATTAGGCGTATTAGTAGTAACATGTCAGTAGTATTATTAGTATTAGTAGTAACATGTCAGTAGTATTAGTAGTATTAGTAGTAACATGTCAGTAGTATTATTAGTATTAGTAGTAACATGTCAGTAGTATTAGTAGTATTAGTAGTAACATGTCAGTAGTATTATTAGTATTAGTAGTAACATGTCAGTAGTATTAGTAGTATTAGTGGTAACATGTCAGTAGTATTATTAGTATTAGTAGTAACATGTCAGTAGTATTAGTAGTATTAGTAGTAACATGCCAGTAGTATTAGTAGTAACATGTCAGTAGTATTAGTAGTATTAGTAGTAACATGGCAGTGGTATTAGTCGTGTTAGTAGTAACATGTCAGTAGTATTAGTAGTATTAGTAGTAACATGCCAGTAGTATTAGTAGTAACATGTCAGTAGTATTAGTAGTATTAGTAGTAACATGGCAGTAGTATTAGGCGTATTTGTAGTAACATGTCAGTAGTATTAGTAGTATTAGTAGTAACATGCCAGTAGTATTAGTAGTAACATGTCAGTAGTATTAGTAGTATTAGTAGTAACATGGCAGTAGTATTAGTAGTATTAGTAGTAACATGTCAGTAGTATTAGTAGTATTAGTAGTAACATGTCAGTAGTATTAGTAGTATTAGTAGTAACGTGTCAGTAGTATTAGTAGTAACATGGCAGTAGTATTAGTAGCATTAGTAGTAACATGTCAGTAGTGTTAGTAGTATTAGTAGTATTAGTAGTAACATGCCAGCAGTATTAGTAGTATTAGTAGTAACATGTCAGTAGTATTAGCAGTATTAGTAGTAACATGTCAGTAGTATTAGTAGTATTAGTAGTACCATGTCAGTAGTATTAGTAGTATTAGTAGTAACATGCCAGTAGTATTAGTAGTAACATGTCAGTAGTATTAGTAGTATTAGTAGTAACCTGCCAGTAGTATTAGTAGTATTAGTAGTAACCTGTCAGTAGTATTAGTAGTAACATGGCAGTAGTATTAGTAGTATTAGTAGTAACATGTCAGTAGTACTAGTAGTATTAGTAGTAACATGTCAGTAGTATTAGTAGTAACATGTCAGTAGTATTAGTAGTATTAGTAGTACCATGTCAGTAGTATTAGTAGTATTAGTAGTAACATGTCAGTAGTATTAGTAGCATTAGTAGTAACATGTCAGTAGTATTAGTAGTAACATGTCAGTAGTATTAGTAGTAACATATCAGTAGTTTTAGTAGTAACATGCCAGTAGTTTTAGTAGTAACATGTCAGTAGTATTAGTAGCAACATGTCAGTAGTATTAATAGTAACATGTCAGTAGTTTTAGTAGTATTAGTAGTAACATGTCAGTAGTATTAGTCGTATTAGTAGTAACATGTCAGCAGTATTAGTAGTATGAGTAGTATTAGCAGTAACATGTCAGTAGTATTAGTAGTATTCGTAGTAACATGTCAGTAGTATTAGTAGTATCAGTAGTAACATGTCAGCAGTATTAGTAGTAACATGTCAGTAGTATTAGTAGTAACATGCCAGTAGTATTAGTAGCATCAGTAGTAACATGTCAGTAGTATTAGTAGTATTAGTAGTAACATGTCAGTAGTATTAGTAGTAACATGTCAGTAGTATTATTAGTATTAGTAGTAACATGTCAGTAGTATTAGTAGTAACATGTCAGTAGTATTAGCAGTAACATGTCAGTAGTATTAGTAGTAACATGTCAGTAGTATTATTAGTATTAGTAGTAACATGTCAGTAGTATTAGTAGTATTAGTAGTAACATGCCAGTAGTATTAGTAGTAACATGTCAGTAGTATTAGTAGTAACATGGCAGTAGTATTAGTCGTATTAGTAGTAACATGCCAGTAGTATTAGTAGTATTAGTAGTAACATGCCAGTAGTATTAGTAGTAACATGTCAGTAGTATTAGTAGTATTAGTAGTAACATGGCAGTAGAATTAGTTGTATTAGTAGTAACATGTCAGTAGTATTAGTAGTAACATGTCAGTAGTATTAGTAGTAACATGCCAGTAGTATTAGTAGTAGCATGTCAGTAGTATTAGTAGTATTAGTAGTAACGTGTCAGTAGTATTAGTAGTATTAGTAGTAACATGTCAGTAGTATTAGTAGTACCATGTCAGTAGTATTAGTAGTAACATGCCAGTAGTATTAGTAGCATTAGTAGTAACATGTCATTAGTATTAGTAGTATTAGTAGTAACATGCCAGTAGCATTAGTAGTAACATGTCAGTAGTATTAGTAGTATTAGTAGTAACATGGCAGTAGTATTAGTCGTATTTGTAGTAACATGTCAGTAGTATTAGTAGTATTAGTAGTAACATGCCAGTAGTATTAGTAGTAACATGTCAGTAGTACTAGTAGTATTAGAATTAACATGGCAGAAGTATTAGTCGTATCTGTAGTAACATGTCAGTAGTATTAGTAGTATTAGTAGTAACATGCCAGTAGTATTAGTAGTAACATGTCAGTAGTATTAGTAGTATAAGTAGTAACATGGCAGTAGTATTAGTCGTATTAGTAGTAACATGTCAGTAATATTATTAGTATTAGTAGTAACATGTCAGTAGTATTAGTAGTATTAGTAGTAACATGTCAGTAGTATTATTAGTATTAGTAGTAACATGTCAGTAGTATTAGTAGTATTAGTAGTAACATGCCAGTAGTATTAGTAGTAACATGTCAGTAGTATTAGTAGTATTAGTAGTAACATGGCAGTAGTATTAGTCGTATTAGTAGTAACATGTCAGTAGTATTAGTATTAGTATTAGTATTAGTAGTAACATGCCAGTAGTATTAGTAGTAACATGTCAGTAGTATTAGTAGTATTAGTAGTAACATGGCAGTAGTATTAGTAGTATTAGTAGTAACATGCCAGTCGGCTGGGTCCTGTGTGGCTCAGTCGGTAGAGCATGTCAGTAAGCGTCGTGGGTTCGATTCCAGCTGGGACCACCCATATGTAAAAAAGTAGTGGCCCCAGCCGACTTGTAAGTCGCTTTGGACAAAAGCGTCTGCTAAATGGGATATATTATTATTATTATTATATATATTAGTATTAGTAGTAACATGTCAGTAGTATTAGTAGTATTAGTAGTAACATGGCAGTAGTATTAGTCGTATTTGTAGTAACATGTCAGTAGTATTAGTAGTATTAGTAGTAACATGCCAGTAGTATTAGTAGTATTAGTAGTAACATGTCAGTAGTATTAGTAGTAACATGGCAGTAGTATTAGTAGCATTAGTAGTAACATGTCAGTAGTGTTAGTAGTATTAGTAGTATTAGTAGTAACATGCCAGCAGTATTAGTAGTATTAGTAGTAACATGTCAGTAGTATTAGCAGTATTAGTAGTAACATGTCAGTAGTATTAGTAGTATTAGTAGTACCATGTCAGTAGTATTAGTAGTATTAGTAGTAACATGCCAGTAGTATTAGTAGTAACATGTCAGTAGTATTAGTAGTATTAGTAGTAACCTGCCAGTAGTATTAGTAGTATTAGTAGTAACCTGTCAGTAGTATTAGTAGTAACATGGCAGTAGTATTAGTAGTATTAGTAGTAACATGTCAGTAGTACTAGTAGTATTAGTAGTAACATGTCAGTAGTATTAGTAGTAACATGACAGTAGTATTAGTAGTATTAGTAGTACCATGTCAGTAGTATTAGTAGTATTAGTAGTAACATGTCAGTAGTATTAGTAGCATTAGTAGTAACATGTCAGTAGTATTAGTAGTAACATATCAGTAGTTTTAGTAGTAACATGCCAGTAGTTTTAGTAGTAACATGTCAGTAGTATTAGTAGCAACATGTCAGTAGTATTAATAGTAACATGTCAGTAGTTTTAGTAGTATTAGTAGTAACATGTCAGTAGTATTAGTCGTATTAGTAGTAACATGTCAGCAGTATTAGTAGTATGAGTAGTATTAGCAGTAACATGTCAGTAGTATTATTAGTATTCGTAGTAACATGTCAGTAGTATTAGTAGTATTAGTAGTAACATGTCAGTAGTATTAGTAGTACCATGTCAGTAGTATTAGCAGTATTAGTAGTAACATGTCAGTAGTATTAGTAGTTTTAGTAGTAACATGTCATTAGTATTAGTAGTATTAGTAGTAACATGTCAGTAGTATTAGTAGTATTAGTAGTAACGTGTCAGTAGTATTAGTAGTAACATGGCAGTAGTATTAGTAGCATTAGTAGTAACATGTCAGTAGTGTTAGTAGTATTAGTAGTATTAGTAGTAACATGCCAGCAGTATTAGTAGTATTAGTAGTACCATGTCAGTAGTATTAGTAGTATTAGTAGTAACATGCCAGTAGTATTAGTAGTAACATGTCAGTAGTATTAGTAGTATTAGTAGTAACCTGTCAGTAGTATTAGTAGTATTAGTAGTAACGTGTCAGTAGTATTAGTAGTAACATGGCAGTAGTATTAGTAGTATTAGTAGTAACATGTCAGTAGTATTAGTAGTAACATGTCAGTAGTATTAGTAGTAACATATCAGTAGTTTTAGTAGTAACATGCCAGTAGTTTTAGTAGTAACATGTCAGTAGTATTAGTAGCAACATGTCAGTAGTATTAGTAGTAACATGCCAGCAGTATTAGTAGTATTAGTAGTAACATGTCCACAGTATTGGTAGTATTAGTAGTAACATGTCAGTAGTGTTAGTAGTATTAGTAGTATTAGTAGTAACATGCCAGCAGTATTAGTATTATTAGTAGTAACATGTCAGTAGTATTAGTAGTTTTAGTAGTAACATGTCGGTAGTATTAGTAGTATTAGTAGTAACGTGTCAGTAGTATTAGTAGTAACATGGTAGTAGTATTAGTAGTATTAGTAGTAACATGTCAGTAGTGTTAGTAGTAATTGGTAGTAGCGTGTCAGTAGTATTAGTAGTATTAGTAGTAACATGTCAGTAGTATTAGTAGTATTAGTAGTAACATGTCAGTAGTATTAGTAGTATTAGTAGTAACATGTCAGTAGTATTAGTAGTAACATGTCAGTAGTATTAGTAGTAACATGTCAGTAGTTTTAGTAGTAAAATGTCAGTAGTTTTAGTAGTAACATGTCAGTAGTTTTAGTAGTAACATGTCAGTAGTATTGGTAGTAACATGTCAGTAGTATTAGTAGTATTAGTAGTGCCATGTCAGCAGTACTAGTAGTATTAGTAGTAACATGTCAGTAGTATTAGTAGTATTAGTAGTAACATATCAGCAATATTAGTAGTATTAGTAGTATTAGTAGTAACATGTCAGTAGTATTAGTAGTATTAGTAGTAACATGTCAGTAGTATTAAGTAGTATTAGTAGTAACATGTCAGTAGTATTCGTAGTATTAGTAGTATTGTTAGTAACATGTCAGTAGTATTAGTAGTATTCATAGTATTAGTAGTAACATGGCAGTAGTATTGGTAGTATTAGTAGTATTAGTAGTAGCATTTCAGTAGTATTAGTATTATTAGTAGTAACATGTCAGGAGTATTAGTAGTATTAGCAGTAACATGCCAGTAGTATTAGTTGTAACATGTCAGTAGTATTAGTAGTATTAGTAGTACCATGGTAGTAGTATTAGTAGTATTAGTAGTAACGTGTCAGTAGTATTAGTAGTAACATGTCAGTAGTATTAGTAGTATTAGTAGTAACATGTCAGCAGTACTAGTAGTATTAGTAGTAACATGTCAGTAGTATTAGTAGTAACATGTCAATAGCATTAGTAGTATTAGTAGTACCATGTCAGTGGTATTAGTAGTATTAGTAGTAACATGTCAGTAGTATTAGTAGTAACATGTCAGTAGTATTAGTAGTAACATGTCAGTAGTTACTAGTTACTAGTAGTATTAGTAGTAACATGTCAGTAGTATTAGTAGTATTAGTAGTAACATGTCAGTAGTATTAGTAGTAATAGTAGTATTAGTAGTAACACGTCAATAGTATTAGTAGTATTAGTAGTAACATGTCAGTAGTATTAGTAGTAACATGTCAGTATTTTTAGTAGTAACATGCCAGTAGTTTTAGTAGTAACATGTCAGTAGTATTAGTAGTAACATGTCAGTAGTATTAGTAGTAACATGTCAGTAGTTTTAGTAGTAACATGTCAGTAGTATTAGTAGTAACATGTCAGTAGTATTAGTAGTAACATGTCAGTAGTTTTAGTAGTAACATGTCAGTAGTATTAGTAGTAACATGTCAGTAGTATTGGTAGTATTAGTAGTAACATGTCAGTAGTTTTAGTAGTAACATGTCAGTAGTTTTAGTAGTAACATGTCAGTAGTTTTAGTAGTAACATGTCAGTAGTATTAGTAGTAACATGTCAGTAGTATTAGTAGTAACATGTCAGTAGTTTTAGTAGTAACATGTCAGTAGTATTAGTAGTAACATGTCAGTAGTTTTAGTAGTAACATGTCAGTAGTTTTAGTAGTAACATGTCAGTAGTTTTAGTAGTAACATGTCAGTAGTATTAGTAGTAACATGTCAGTAGTTTTAGTAGTAACATGTCAGTAGTTTTAGTAGTAACATGTCAGTAGTTTTAGTAGTAACATGTCAACAGTATCAGTAGTAATATGTCAGTAGTATTAGTAGTATTAGTACTAACATGTCAGCAGTCTCAATTTGGCATTTGTCCCATTTTGTTAATTCTTGTTACGGCTCTCGTCTGTAGAATGACCGGAACAAAGGTGCAGCGTGGTAGGCATTACATTTTCTTTATTAATGCTCCACCCCAAAAAAACAATAAACAACACAACGAACGTAAAGCTTTGTGGTGCAAAACATTCAACAAACAAAAGACAAGATCCCACAACTGAAGGTGGGAAAAAGGGCTGTCTAAGTATGATCCCCAATCAGAGACAACGATAGACAGCTGCCTCTGATTGGGAACCATACCCGGCCAAAAAAGAAATATACAAACTAGAATGCCCACCCAAATCACACCCTGACCTGACCAAATAAAGAAATAAAAAGGGTGTGACAATTCTTCGTTGGTGAACGGACCCCAGACCTCACAACAATAGGGAAATGGGTTCTACAACTGATTGGAAATATTCTTTTGCCAGATCCTAATTGAGATGTTTAATTTTATGTTCCTTTTGATGGCGTAAAGACCCTTCTTGTCTGTTCGGGCGTTCGCAGCCTTGTGGAAATACCTGTGGGGCTGATGTTTAGGCCGATTTAGTTATTGTTATGTTGTGTTTCCCAAACTCGTTCCTGGGGCCCGGAGGAGGAAGGAGGGAGGAGGGAGTAGGGAGGGAGAAATGGAGAGCAGGGAGGAGGAGGGAGCAGGGAGGGAGATATGGAGAGCAGGGAGGAGGAGGGAGCAGGGAGGAGGAAGGAGGGAGGAGGAAGGAGGGAAGGAGATATGGGGAGCAGGGAGGAGGGAGGAGAGAGGGAGAAATGGGGGAGCAGGGACGAGGAAAGGAGGGAGGAGGGAGGGAGAATCGGGGGAGCAGGGAGGAGGGAGGGAGAAATGGGGAGAAGGGAAGAGGGAGAAATAGGGAGCAGGGAGGAGGGAGGAGGGAGGGAGAAATGGGGAGCAGAGGAGGGAGGAGGGAGGAGGGGGAGGGAGAAATGGGGAGCAGGGAGGAGGAAGGAGGGAGGGGAGGGAGGAAATGGGGAGCAGGGAGGAGGGGAGGAGGAGGGAGGAGAAATGGGGAGCAGGGAGGAGGGAGAAATGGGAGCAGGGAGGGAGGGAGAGGGAGAGACAGCAACCAGCCAAGACTACTCATGATGTAATAGACTATTAGTTGCCATAGCTATGCTATTTATCATCAAGTATGATTACGTAGTACCTGTCATGAGTGCATTAAACCAGGAGAAGCTTGTCAACCTGGCTAACGGCTGCAGTCTCCTTCTCTTCCTACTGCAGCCGTGGCGTTCGGATCTGTATGGGTCCTCCTGGACAAGTCAGCTAAAATT